>NC_143585.1:10780676-11067124 GCF_048544385.1 Mastigoproctus giganteus | reverse complement strand
CTTCACATGATTTGGACTACGAGCCAGAAAACGAAAATACCCACATTGCTTTGAACATGAAGAATCGAGCGACTTGATCAGAGACTTCGGTTTACCCAAAGAGAAGGCTGAGTTACTCGGATCCAGACTGCAACAGTGGAACTTACTCGCCAAAGGTACAAACATTACAATACACCGTAAGCGAAATGAAGAGTTTTCAGGATATTTTACAATGGAAAACAACATGTGTATCTGCAAAGACGTCGTTGGTCTTATGCACGAACTGAACAATGATCACAATACCTCTGAATGGCGTTTGTTCCTTGATGCGTCAAAGCTAAGTTTGAAAACAGTATTACTTCATAATGGAAATATTGTACCATCAATTCTTTTGTTCATGCTGTTGGCCTGAAAGAAACTTACGATAGTATGTGCCAGTTTCTTGCTGTTATACGTTACAATGACTATAGTTGGAATATTTGTGGTGGTCTCAAAGTGATTGGACTGCTCGTTGGGTTGCAAGGTGGTTTGGTTAAATACTGTTGTTTCCTGTGTTGTGGTATAGTCGTGCAACAGCCAAACACTACGTCATACAACACTGGGACAAAAGAGATGAATATGTTCCCTTCAAAAGCAATGTAAACTATGTTCCGTTGGTTGATCCACAAAAGGTTTCTTCCCTCTTTACACATCAAGTTGGACTGATTAAAAATTTCACAAAGACACTGGATAAAGAAAGCAGAGCATTCGCATATTTACTGAAAATGATTCCAAATCTCTCTCATGCAAAGCTGAAGGAAGAACTTTTCATAGGTCCTGAAATAAGAAAGCTTCAAAAAGATGAAGAATTTCAAAGAAACATGAATGACGTTGAACTGGCTGCGTGGAGATCTTTCAAGGCTGTGGTACACGGATTGCTCGGAAAGAGAAAAGAATAGAACTATGAGCAACTGGTGAAAAATTTGCTCAAATGTTACAAGAAAATGGGGTGCCGAATTTCATTGAAAATGCATTTCCTTCATCCCTATCTGGATTTCTTTCCTGAAAACTTAACAGATGTCAGTGATGAACAGGGACAGCGCTTCCACCTGGACGTATCTGCAATGGAAAAACGATATCAAGGTCGCTGGGACACTGCCAGATTATTGTTGGTTCCTTAAACGGGAAAGAAATGTGGAGTATAAAAGGAAATCATTGAGCTGGAAACGTGTCAAAGTAACATATGTTGTGTGTAATAATTATAACCATGTATACTGATATTGTATAAAAAAAGAAGGAATTAAAAAATCAATTTTGTTCAGAATATCAAATTTCGTTCCAGAGGTATGAAAAAAAAAAAAAAATGTCTGGTATTGTTATTTTTGATCAGAGACTTTGATGTCTGAGAGAAGGAGAATTAGAAAATCCCTAATATTGTAAAGGATCCTCCAAGTACCTTATTTCAAAACGACGAATTATTTTTTGCATACGGAATCCATTGCATCTTTAACAGTGGCGAAAATACCATATCACCAGTTCCACCACTGTGGGGAGGGGTTGGTAGAGTTGTTAACGATTGCGTAGGGTACTTTTCGACAATCTGGCTGGGATATCCCGATTTTGTAATTTTGGGAAATTTTCTATTTTTTTTTTGTTTTTTTCTTGACAGTGATGTTTTTTTTAAGGGTGTGGTCGTGGTTTCTCTTTTAATACTTTTTGTTCATCGATGCTCACAGTAGCAAAACTACACTAGAAATAATATGAATATTGGCAGTCTTAAGCTTAGCCAAAAATATCATTAGCAATAATTGAATAAAAAGGTGTAATTTGATTTTCTCCTCTTTAAAAATAATTTCCTTAAAACGGAACCGTCATTTCCTCACACGAACAGAAGAAATACCGTTTTCTTGATGCAAACTTAACTTGCTACTAACCAAAGCCCTCCCCCCTTTTCTAAACAGTTTCTAATTTTCATCCAAATGATTATATTGAGTTGCTCCCTGTGATCACTCGTGGAAATGAATTAATTCGCCAAAAAAATCAACGATTCTTACTGGCTCAATTATAATCAGCTAGAAGTCTCGGATTACCATTGGATTTTTTGGGTTAGTATTAGAATTAGTAATGGCCGCATGGTGCAAGAAAGCCTATGGCTTATGCTGCACCAGCCTAAAAACGAACAAAACAATAAAAAATAATAATCATAAATAATAATAATTAATAAAAAAAAAAGGAAATTAAACCTATCATCCTATGCGCTTCCTTCACCCGAAGGTACTATCCAGATCACCTTTGAATTTCCCCAAACTGTCAGCCTCTACCACCCATGTAGGCAACTTATTCCAGTAATTTATAACTTGCTGGCAAAAATAAAACTTCCTGCAGTAAAATCTAAACATTTCCCCCCCGTAACTTGAATTTATGTCCCCTAGTTCTAGCATCATTTATAATCTTGAAAATTTCGACCTCATTCATTTTACTGATGCCTCTCAGAGCCTTAAACACCTCAATCAAATCTCCTCTAAGGTGTCTAATCTCGAATATGTGGGTTGCAGTGTTTCTAAACTCTGCAACCCACATATTCGAAGTCTTTCTTCATGAGGACGCCCTTTTGCCGATCTCACCAAGCGAGTTACCCGTCTTTGCGCCCTTTCAAGAAGCTCGATGTCTTTTTTAGGTGCGGTCTCCATACTTGAACACAGTATTCCAAGTGTGGTCTAACATAAGCCTTATATAATGGAATTATCACGTCCCTATCTCTACTTGCAAAAGTTCGATAGATCATCGATAGGACACCATTGGCTTTACTTGCAACCTGTTTACACCTTTAACTGACGATGTTACCAACAGTAAATTCTAAGTGGGAAGCATTCAAGGAATTAATCGTGGAAACTACTAAAAGTTTCATGCCTATTAAGAAATATTGTTCAAGGTTTAGACCTAAATGGTTATCTAATGAACTAATGAGACTCGTAACAGAGCAGAAAAATGCATGAGAAGCATATAAATTATCAAGCGACTCAGACGCCTATGGCAGATATAAGCCAATCTCTAATCAGGTCACAAAGGAGGTTAGGCAGGCGAAGGCAGATTACGAGAAATCCTGGGAAAAAGATGCTAAGAAAAACAGCAAGGATTTCTTTACTTATATAAACTCTAAAAGGAAGGGGATGAATCTGATTGGTCCACTTGACATCGATGGTTCGACTGTTGATGATCCTGCTGAGATAGTAAACAAACTGAATGAGTATTTTGCATCTACATTCACACATGAGGAATTATTAAGGTTTGAAAATGGCAGAAGGTTATCAAATTGAGGCAGGATACTTAATGATTTTGGAATAACTGAAAGCAAAGTGGAGGAGAAATTGTAGAAGTTAAACATAAAAAAAGCACCTAGGGTGGATGGGATCTATCCAGTTATATTAAAGGAGGCGGCAAAGAAAGAAAGCAAACCGTTAGCCATAATTAAGAGGACATCCTTGGACTCAGGGGAGGTTCCCACGGAATGGAGATGTGCCAATGTATCCCCAATTCACAAAGGGGGACGAAGGGTGAAAAGAGTAATTACAGACCAGTTAGTTTAACTTCTGTTCCGGGTAAAATAATGGAGTCACTGGTTAAAGATGCATTGTAGGAACATCTAGACAAGACTGCAGCAATAATTCAGACACAGCACGGGTTTGTTAAGGGAAACTCTTGTCTAACAAATTTGATAGCATATTATGATGTGATTACAAAGGAACTGTATATAAAAAAATAATTTTGATCTCATATATTTGGATTTCAGCAAAGCTTTTGACCCTGTTGCGCATGGAAGACTATTGAACAAATTGGAGCAGAATGGTATTAAGGGTAAGTTGCTACAATGCATAAAAGAATGGTTAAGTGGGAGAAGACAAAGGGTTGTAATCAATGGGTGCTGCTCTTCGTGGACTAATGTTATTAGTGGAGTCCCACAGGGTTCGGTGTTGGGTCCACTGTTGTTTTGTATATTTATCAATGATATTGATGAAGGTATATCAGGCTTAATGTCGAAGTTTGCAGATGATACAAAGGTTGGCAGGGTTGTTAATGACAGTAATGGCAGTGTGCTACTCCAACAGGATCTAGATAATTTGGGCAGATGGGCTAAGAAGTGGCAACTGAAGTTTAACCTTGAAAAATTCAAAGTACTGCATATGGGTTGAAGTAACCCCAGAGACACGTACCAATTGCGTGGTACTACATTTAAGGTGGTAGAAAATGTAAAAGACCTGGGAGTAATTGTGCAGTCAGATATGAAATTTGCTGAGCAATGCAGAGAGGCTGCGAGGGCAGATCATGGGGTTTTGTCAATGATATATAAGAATTTTGCTAGCAAGGAGAAGGAGGTGGCTGTCCCTCTGTATAAGGCAATGGTCAGGCCACGCCTTGAGTACTGCGTACAGGTCTGGAGGCCTCATTTTAGGAAGGATGTAGATTTACTTGAGCTTGTACAGAGAAGGGCAACAAGATTGGTGAGGGGAATGAAGGGATCCTCTTACAAGAGAGGCTTAAGTTCTGAAAATTGCAGTGGCTGGAGACTAGGCACCTGCGCGGTGATCTGATTGAGGTGTATAAGGCCTTGAATGGGTTGAGCATGCTGAATTCTGTTGGAATCCTTCCACTTGTTCAGATTACGAACCTAAGTTGGTATAAATTCAAATTAAGAAAAGACTGATGTAGAATAGATGTGCGGAAATTTGCCTTTAGCCAGCGGGTGGTTAATTGCTGGAACAAACTTCCATCTCTCATTGTAGAAATTGATAGGTTGAATAAATTTAAGGAGGAACTGGACAGGAATTTGGAGGGAATGGTGTGATTTTTTTTTTTTTTTTTTTTTGGCTGATGCTGCATAAGCTCTTACACTTGCTTACTACTACTACTACAATGCTCAGATAATTTCATGTCTGAGCGTATCGTAACACCCAAGTCCTTTTCCTCCAGTACTGGGTTTATTTTCCCAGGTGTAATACCTTACACTTTGTTGGATTAAAGCAAAGCTCCCATTTTTCTGACCATTCCTGAAGTCTATCCAGGTCTCTCTGAAGAGGCTCAGCTTGACAGTGATCATTAACTACTCTACCAATTTTAACATCATATGCAAATTTTTACATCACGCCCTCTATCCCTTCATTGATGTCGTTTATGAAAATTTAAAACAACAGTGGTCCTAATACTGATCCTTCGGAAACACCACTTCTTACATCAACCCAATCTGAGGAATAGGCATTTATCACAACCCTCTGCGTCCTGCCGTGAAGCCGTCCTGTTATCCATTTTAGGATTTTCCCAGTGATTCCAACCTGTTGCAGCTTATAAAGCAACCGCTCATGTGGGACCGAGTCAAAAGCTTTGCCGAAATCTAAATAAACAATGTCGAAATTATTCCCTAAATGCAGCTCGTGAGTAACCCTTTCGAAATAGCGAATCAGATTTGTTAAACATGATTTTCCCTTTACAAAACCATGCTGAGTATCCTTGAGAATTTCAATTCGATCCAAATGATCCTAAATTCTACCCTTGATCATTGCCTCCATGATTTTCCCTACCTCTGAAGTCAGACTGACAGGTCGATAATTTCGTACTTCACTTTTAGAGCCACCCTTATGTATGGGAGATACATTTGCACTTTTCCAATCCAAGGGAATCTCCCCAGAGTCTAGTGATGCTCGTATAATTAGCCTCAATGGTTCAATGCACTCACTTGCCGCCTCCCCTATGATTATAGGGCATATTCCATCAATTCCAGGAGACTTACTCGCCTGTAGGCTCGAAAGCCTTTCATTAAATAATCTTACGAAATTTCAATATCATTAATTATATATTTTTTAACTTCGCTCCCACAATTTCCCATTGCCACAAAAGGCTTTTCATTTGTAAATATAGATGCAAAATAACTATTTGAGTTTATCTGCAACGGCAGCTGGTGTATTTAATAATTATCTGTTCTGGTTTTTCTGGTTGTTCCTGCTCTTCTTGGCATTTATATATGTGAAGAATTCCTTATCCCCCCTCTTTGCTCTGTTTGTTAGCGATTTCTCATAAACTGCCTTTGCCTGTCGAACCTTTTCTGTGGCTCTATTACACATCACCTTGTAGCTGTTATAGGCTTCAGTACTTTTTATTGCTCTGTAACCTTTCCATGCCACCTTTTTCTGCTCAAGTAATGCGGCAACTTCACTATTCATCCAACTTGGAACCCTTCTCGTAGAGTATTTTTTTAATGGTATATACGCATTCAAGGCATCTGTGATTAATGTTTTAAAAGCGTACCACAGTTCAATTGTATTCATTCTCTGCGCGATATCTACCCAGTTAATAGAGGCCATGTAGTACCTTAAGGCATCGTAATTTCCTTTTCTGAAATTAAAACCCATTCCTTTGTCTTTTACTTCTGCTACCTCTCTCGTCATCATCCACCGTAGAACTCCGTGATCACTTCCAGCTACTGGTTCCTCTACTGTCAGCTGGTTCCTGTTATGTCATCTGATTCATGTGTGATGATGAGGTCTAGGATATTCTTTTCTCTAGTACTTTCCCTGGCATGTTGATACAAATAACAGTCATCTAGTTGATATAAAAATTGTGTTCCCCATGTCGAGTTTCCTTCCCATTTACTCCAATCAATTAAAGGCAAATTGAAATCACCCATAATAAGGCATTCACCCTTACTTGCCCATTCCATTTGCATGTAGAGTCTTTCGTCATAATCTTCCCAATCATCCTCTAGTTACTGAACTAAGTTACTGAACATTAGGAATATACGGGATTTCGTTCAATTTCTAGAATTCAAGGTAACTTTAAATTCACCAATAATCACTTCGGAAAAAACATTAGATTTTTTTTTTGCATCAGGTGTAGTACATGGTTTGGAAGAGACGCCAGTTCAAATCCTATGACGCGAATAATTCTTAACTTTTTTCACAACGTGGCTGAGGTAATCGTTCCCAAGCGAGGGTCGCATGGTTTTTCTCCGGGAAACTCGTGTTTCCCGTTCAGCAAACTGAAAATCGGCTTCAGAGAATACACGCAATTTACAGACAATATACACTGAGCAATATGGCCTTAGTCGCTGAGGGTCCTAAAACCGTTCTACAACAGCCGCAATTCTTCCCCATCACTGGAAAAGAGAATGATATCATCTGAAAATTGTAAGTAAATTGCAGTAATATTCATTTATCTTGAGTACTTTTTTATCCCAATTTTGCTTGCAAAAAAAATTCTTCTAAGCAGACAGAAAATAGTTTAGAGGAGATTGTTTCTCCTTGTCGGACAATTTTTTTCTATGGGGATGTGGAATTTTTCATTCTTGATCCTTATCGGTGCAGTCACCTTTTCAAGCATTGATCAGAAAAAAATATTGATGTAAGTTCCGTCTACACCTTGGTTGATTAGGCGTTCATTTTTATTTGTCTGGTGACTGAGACGAATGTTTTTTTATAGTCGATGAAAGCTTTACACAATGGAAAGTCCTGTTCATTTTGTCGCTCTGTAACTTGCTGCACTGTTTAGATGTGAATCATTGTACTAAAGCTGATATCTGCTTTTTCTTTGGGTTGTGCCTCAACTAGTATTGCACCTATTCTACTTGAAAGTATCTTTGTGAAAACCTTTTAGCCAACTGGCAAAATGCATATTGTTCGGTAGTTTTTTTTTTTTTTTATATCTGATTTGTCTTCTTTTTTGTGCAGTAGGATGACCTGTATTCTTCCATGCTACACGTTCTTTGTTAAGTAGAAATCATTTTGAAAATAATTTGGCTTGAGCATTACGTATCAGCTGCCTCCAGCTTGCAACATTTCAATAGTAACTTTATCAGGCCCTTCTGCTTCGCCATTTTTCATTGATTTTCTGGCATCTTGTACAAATATTTCTGGTACACTTCTGCATCTGGTGTTAGATCCAGTTGTCTTTTATACTTATAAAGATTTGGATAAAATTCTTCCATTCGTTTTAGTATTTATTCTTGGGTTTTTGTCGTTGCGCCATCATAAACTTCAATGCAAAACTTTAGCTCTTGTATGCAACCAATTTTCATTTTGCTTTCTTTAGTCCTTGATATTCTTATAGTGTACTGAGAGATCAATGTTGAACTTGCACAGTTCTTCTTTTATGCGCTTCTTGTTTACAAATATGATGTACTGTATTTCCACAGTTCATAAACAATTCTTTACCAATTTGATCTTATATATATGGGTCTTATATTTAAACATTAAATATACATATTTTAATATGACTGCCAGAGCACTGGTGATGAGAATTAATTTTTGTTCCAATGCAATGTACCCACAGAAATTATGTCTCCTTAATATTGGGTATTTTACCTCCCCAGACTTCCGTCCAGGATGTCCTTCCAGTTCAGCTAATAGCAGGAAGATTGTCTATAGACGTTACGATGATCAAGTTCTCACGGAATCTGACTTAAAGAAAGCAGCTGATGAATTAAATGATGACCCCACGACAAGAGGTCGATACATGGAGAAACTCAGTGAAATGCTAATGGGTGAGTTGAGATCCATGCATTTGTTGATATTTCCATGTACTGTATATTCGAATTCTCTTAATTGTGGACAACGTATAAATCCACACATGCGTTACAGTTTGAATTTGGTAAATTATGCTGTTTTTACAATTGCTTTTGCATTTTATTTATTTTTTTATTTTATTTGATTAGTATTTGCATTGTTTTTTTCTATTATATTCACGAGAGTACAATAGCACTCACTCGTTGAATTGACCGTGGTTCAAGTCTACGTGAATGCCAAAGACGATTAACGATTGTCTTCATGGTTTACTGTAAACTCTCCTCATCTGAGGTCGTGCTGTATAATCAAGAACTAAGAGATGCTGAGATTAATTACTATATTTAATAACCACTTATATACTATATGAAATCAATAATATGGTTTATTGTGCTCATCGCCTAAACCACTATACATTTAAGGTGACTTTTCAAGCATCTTACTGATACCCATCATCAGACCGTGCTGTGACAGAATCCTACTTACCGATGCTGCCAGAAACTAGATATGCAAATCAGGTTTCTGGCAGCAGAAACTCTTGTCATATTCTTCACAATCTTGTGGTCTGTAGATTACTCATACTTTCAATCTTCCTTTGCTTTAGAACGTAACTCCACACTTGGCAAAAGCCCTTTTTGTGCTTAGTCTGCTTTTCATAAAAAGCATGACACCACCCCATCCTATGTAACCTGTCTTTCCTAAATACGTATGCTATTCTAACTACAGTGGAATTCATTATCCCCAATTCCTGGTCAAAAACACGTTTCTGTTAGCCCCATTATGTCAACATTACCTGTCCTAATCGGGAGTCAAATTCATTCATTTTATTGACAACACTCATGACATTACTCTAACACAGTTAATGCTAAGTATTCTTCTATAGTTTACAATCCTAACAAACTCCTTGAAGTTATTTAGGCTTATTTCCCTGTGTTTCACATCCTCCTCATTTGAAACGTTGCTCATTTGAAACTGTTCAGAACACCTTGTTGTGGTAACTAAGAAGAATTCCTGTTCAGATGACTTAAATCATATAAAATTATCCAAAGGCCATTGCCTCAGTCTGCCCAGATTTTAGCAAAAAAAAATTAGGCACAGCACTCTGTCAGTGGATCAACGTAGGAACGATCTTGAGGAAAACTCAAATTCAGGACAGCGTCAAGCGTTATCTTGTGGCTCTAGCATAGTTCTAACAACGGCCGGAAATGAGCATAAACCCACCAATAAAGTGGGTTTATGCTCTTGAGTTTGCTTGACTCTGCAGAGTCAAGCAAACTCAAGATGGGTTTGAAGATTGCAGCTGATCAGCAGCAACGAAGGAGAGAGAAGAATCCACGCTCCGAGAAACAAACTTTACCGGTGATCAGCGGCAGCTAACCTGGCTAGCATTTAGATGCAATAACAGTTCTCCTTCCTCCGAGAACGCATACTTTAGGCATTCACTTCAAGCGGAACATTTATCTTCACCCACATACCCACATTCTCATCAAGTCATACCTGAGTCACAGTTCTCATCTTTACAAGACCTTTCTCTCAGCCTCGTTGCAAATTCCATGATTTAGATAGTTGATTCTTCTGCACTACAGACTTCACTCCAAGCATAAAGGAAGACTTCAAATATAAATGCAATATATGATGGTTCCTCACAAATTCAGGATTTTGTTCACCAGACTCAGTACTTGTATGAAATCTGAGGACCTTAGGCATTATCTTAAAATCTGTTTAGGCGTCGCAGCTGATATCAGAGCCCTCAAAACAAAGTTTCCTTCTTATTCGTCCTTTTGATCACCTATTTCTCCTCAGTTGAAACGCAAGTAACTCCTCCTGAGAATTGGGCTTTTATTAAACTCATATATCATAGTCTTATAAAAGCTATTTGTTAAGTATTTTCAAGGGTCATAATGTTTTTTTTTATTATTATATAATATATATTATGCATAGTAGCATGCATAAATTGTAAGTATGGATAGCAACCAAGTAACGTCCTTTTTCAATTATGTTAAATTTATTTATGTGCATTATTTGGACATTTATATGAATATTTCCCTAGCGCTTCGTCATCATGTGGTTTTTTTTTTTTTATTATATATATTTCTTCTCTTCCATTTCCCAGCACAGGGTGGATTAAAAAGGAACCATCTCGGACACCAGCTGAGATACATTTATTTTGTTTAAAAGATTTTTCGAGTACTTCAAATCGAAACTTCTTTCTCTTCCAGAAGTAGAAGATTTTGCTCCACCAACAGACCCAAAGTTCCTACTGAAGTTCCTTCGTGGCAGAAAGTTCGATCTTCAAAACACTTTCCATACAATCGTGCATTACTACAGGAATCGGATGGAAAGCGAAGATTATTTCGTCACACGTGACCTTTCTCGTATTCCTCAGGAGGCATGGAACGAATTATTTACAATTATGCCATATCGGACTCCCGAAGGAGCCTCCATCTGCATATTTAGACATGGTAAGCAACTTTTCTGTGAGTGTTATTCTAAAAAATAATAAAATAGAAATGTTTTTCTTCTTTATGAGATTTTTACCCGCCGTTACAGGTACTGCTACTATGAGATCGGTTATTGAAGGTTGAATGTGTTCGGTTATGTTGTGGTATTATCACTTTGGGTTGAAGAGCTCTCTAACTGC
Source organism: Mastigoproctus giganteus (assembly GCF_048544385.1). Lineage (NCBI taxonomy): Eukaryota > Metazoa > Arthropoda > Arachnida > Uropygi > Thelyphonidae > Mastigoproctus > Mastigoproctus giganteus. The sequence continues at coordinate 11,055,979 of NC_143585.1, read as the reverse complement.
CCTATAGGTGTTCAGGATCGCGGCTGATGGAGTAAGTCGTCTCTGGGAGAGCTGTTGCTGCTTGATTCTTGTGAAGGTGCTTTGGTACCATGCCGGTGATTGACACGGCGATCGGGATGGTCATTACTCGCTCCATATGTCACAATTCTTTGACTTCCTGTTTTATGTCTCTGTATTTCATGATCTTTCCTCGTAGGCTTTTGGAGGTTGCTGCCTTTGGGCACCGCTATGTCCATCAAGTAGGTAGCCATTTCCTTCTTGTCGATGACGTTTGTCTGGTCTGTTGAGCACGACCGTGCTGCGCGTTATATAGCACAGTACCAGTACCTTTAGTCAGTTTGCGTCTGTAGTACATTCTGAGATTCGTCTTTCTAATACGGAACACTTTCTTTGATCTAGTGGTATTTTTGTGCTAGCTTTTGATGTTCTATTATATTTGCCACCTGTTCGTGTCTGTAAGTGTACTCTGGGTGATCACTCTGTGTTCCTCAGAAATGTGCTATATTGTTTCTGAGGTCAGGAGGCATTGCCGACATGTATCATCTGTCACTCCCGGTACCTTTTGGATATATTTTCTATACTATAGCTCCTTGTGCTGATTACCAGGCCCTGGATGGCGATTTTAAATTCTCCAATCTCGCGGAAGAGTCTCCTGCTCGTGAGCCATGCATTTAAAGCCATCTTATCTATATAATTTTGATGGATATCATTGTAATGTCTGCCATGGAGTGCCGTCTTCGCCCGTCTTTCGTTCGTTGATTCTTCTCTCGGTGTGAGTAAGATCTCCTTCTTGAGGTAGAAAAAAAAAATATATATATTACGGTTACCCGTAATTGTATCTGTAAGTTGCTTGTGTTCTCCGGTCGCTTTGCCTGCCTGTTTAGCTGGACGAAAAAAAACCCAGTTTCTGAGGGCGGGGGACCTTACTATCGACGGCTGCAACCGACTAACTCAGCCACGGAGTGAAAAAACCCCATTAAAGTTCCTCGCGTTATTGATGGGATTCGAACTCGGGCCTTTTCCACCTGGTGTGGGGAAGACCTTCTTCAGGTAGAGGCGTATGCCGTTTGTTTATTTTCCACATGGCTTGATAGATGATCTCTGCCTCCTACTCGGATTCAGAGCTTTATTAGGCTGTACATGTCACGTTAAAAGTTCACACTGCACGCGTGGATATAGCAGTCGTCGACATCCCTACCGTCCCTAATCTACAAGTGATAAATAAAATAGTAGACTGGCTTCTCAACAAACTACATGTGTCAGCCACCCATATAATATATGGAGATTTCAATCTTCCACCACCACCACAGCTCAATAACCTGCTGGACACCATGTTAAATAGGCTGCAGCCATTTCCATTTCTCTTATCAATAACCAGCCTACAATAGGCGAAAATAGGCTAGACCTGATTATATTCTGTCTAACTGATGTACCTACAGACATTTTTTCTATCCGATCACACTGCAGTCGCTGTCCTATTAATGCTACCCTACATTGACTTCAATGTTAACGACAAATGCAAGAGCCAGCTTGCGACTTCGTCAGCCTTTCTGGACCCGAATAAATGCCTATATTTTGCTAGCTGTATCCCATGGAATTGCCTACTCACATGTGACGGCTTACTCGCGACATCTCTCTAAACCTGTTGGAACAACTCAGTTTCAGAATTTGCGGGTTCGAAACTTGTAAGGGATCTCATCAAGATCGAATGACAGTTCCATTTCCTGTGCACAGGAAATGGAAACTGTCAAATGATACACAAGACAGAATTAACTACTCATTTTCCAGAACAAGATTTAATAGGGAAACATCTAAAGCAATCAACTGCTTCATGAAAGACACACTTGACAAGGGACAGCTATCTCGGTGTAGGCATAGGAATGACACATATCAGCGAATTGACAGTGAAGCTTGGATGGACCACATCAGTAGATTCTCCAACATCATCAGTTGTAGATCATGGAGGCTGTGTGGGTTCCGTTGGTTGATTATGATCTGGAGTCTGTTATTATCACAAAATAAGCGCTGATACAGAGCATTTACTACCTCAGCGCCACTAAGACAGCTGAAGTCGATTGGGTTCCTCACTTCATGGTAAAGTGTCTCGGCCCATACCCAATTGAACCACTGCAAGCTATTTATAACTCTATACTTGTTAATAGAATTTTCCCTGAAAACTGGAATAAGTATGCTGTCATTTCTATGCCAAAACTTTCAAACCCTAACCGCATGGAGCACTACAGGCCTATATTTATTGCATCTAAACTCTTGAAAATACTGGAGAAAGTTCTACTCCCAAAGTTGGGGCATCAGATTCTGGCCAGTCAGCCTCAACAAATTCATTATGCTGTATCTAACAGGTCAACTATAACGAACCTCCTTACAGTGCAGACCGTGATACTGAACGCTTTCCAAGCTGGAAATGAAGTTGCAATAATATATGCAGCCTTCGATAGTTTCAATGTACATGCCCTACTACATCTGCTGCAGCACGACTTCCAAATAAAAGGAAACCTACTCAAGTTCCTGCACTCCCTATTAACTTGTCGATCCATTTATTTTCACACAGACAGTCAGATCCTCCAACGACCAGTCCATGCAGGTGTTCCACAAGGTGGCGTCTTATCCGGACTCCTATTTGCCGCAACGATAATCCCATTCTGAGAGGGCAGGGACGATGTATACACGTACGCAGATGATATTAAGATATTGACAACCATCCAACTGGCCTTGTCTAAAAGTGTAGTGTGTGCCCAGATCAACCACCATAAGATTATGGAGCTATTAATATATTTAGAAAAAATTGCCCTAGCCCTAAATTCGCAGAAGACTAATGATGGTGTACTCTCTCAAAAATGACTTACACTCGTGCGTCCAGAACAAAATGGGACAGCTGTCCCAATTGTCACAATTCATAGATATCTGGGAATAATATTTGACACCAAACTTACGTTCACGGCCCATGTAAACGGGCTGTAAAGAGATTAAAAACTATCAACGTTGGATAACCAAACAACGCCTGTTGCACGTGAAACAAACTACGACAACCGCAAGGTATATAAGAAGAACGGTGTATTCGGCCATGTTGTATGGTGCTGAATTGTGGGCGTCAGCTACCCCTACCCACATTAGGAGAATATATGCGACTTAATTCTGGCTGCTGAAGTGGACCAATAATTATAATAATTTATTTATTATCGGTGTTGTGTTTTCCTGTAAGTAATCCTGCACCTACTTAATTGCCATTTCCTGTTGTTATAATAATAGTAACAGAAATAGCCATATAGAGCAAAGAAACTACAGCCTTTTGCAGCACAGGTCTAAAAAAAAAAACAAGTAGATAAGAAAACATCTATCTGACCAGATAGATATTTGCCAGACCAGTCCCTCATTCTTTCTTGGCTATGGTCAGTGTCTCGATGGCCGACTTTGGATGGTTTTGGCGGCTCCTTTGTCATTATTATCCTGGTAGATCTGATAATCACCTCCAGATCCGTATTGGTTCCATCTATGATCCTGGAGGGGTATGTCATTAATATGACTGCTTAGGTTTTTACGGCTCTAACATGCTCTTGCCATCCAGCTCTCTTTTTACCAGGAACTTCAGCGTGATAGTACTTCTCATTCAGGCGGGCCTTGATCTCGTTATGTTCTTACTGTTGTCCTCTCCCTTCTTCTCTCATGGTTTCATAATCTCCAACGGTCTTCAACTAATAGTTTTGGCCTACTGGATTTTCATGATGCAATCCATAGGTCTTGCATTTGTCTATACTAAATTGCCTTCTGATTTCAGTGTTGAACCTTTCGGTGATGCGGAGCAGCTGGTGGAGTTGATTCTCGGTAACGGTAAGAATTTTATGTCATCCACGTACATCAGATGAGAACGGATGTTCAGGTTTTTCCTTTCTTCTTTTAGGGTGCATGAGTATTTGCTGTTATTGAGCATGGTGGACAGTGATTTGAGTGCTTCACAGAACCATAGTGGGCTCAAGGCACTGGCTCAAGGCACCCTGGAAGAATCATCGTTTGATGGGGATCGACTGGTCTTGATGGTCTCGACCTTGATAGTAGTCCTCCATTATGCTCCGGTTGCTTCTTAAATCCATAAATCCATAGACAATTAAGAATTCTTAAGACAAACCAAACTATTATTTTTCGGCCACCCGAATAATTAAATTCATCTGCCGTGTTGTGTCTTATGTCTGTTAAATGCGTGTGTTCTATGGTCGATTTGTCTGTTTTGCTGGACGAAAAACCCCATACGCCTGAGACCGACTAACTCTGCAACGGAGTTGAGAAAGCCCATTAAAGTTCCTTGCGTCATTGACGGGATTCGAACCTGGCCTTTTCCACCCGGTGTGGGGAGGTCGGTGACGGTACCACTGTGCTACCCGCGCAAGCGTCGTCTTACGACAATTGTCTTCTTAAGACAATTAAGACGTTCTTGTATGGTTACCTACCCTGACACACCCCTTGAAGTTATATAAGCTCGCTTCCCTGACATTTGCTACCCGCTCATTTGAAATGTTTCTGCCCTCAGAACATCTTGCTAATATGTTGTTGTGGTAACAAACAAGAACTCTTGAGGTATGTGCAAGCGTTAATTTGACCAATATTATCAGAGAAACGCGTATATGTATTACCCTTGTCCCCCCAAAACTAGCAGTTTCCCTGAACTTTAAAGATATCCTCAATAATACTGGCAAAAACTGTTGCACCACCTCTGTTTAAATGTATCTCGTCTCTACAAAACAGATTCCTTCTAACTACAAGTGCGGGCCAAGCTGATAGAAATTTCCCTCCAAAAGCCTTGCCGAGTCCTTCAAATCTTGAGTTAATCCAACAAGGCTCTCAGCATATAATCCTCCTATCGTCCTGGGCAGAACTGCAGACACATAGACATTGTGACCTAACTCGCGGAATTTCTTCAGGATGGTCCTGTATTTGTCTAACAAACCGTCAGATCATGTATGCTTAATGTCATTAGCCCCCACATGAATAATAATATTCTCTTCCCCTCCTCCTTAAAATCTGACAGTCTGTTGGTGACGTTATTAATAGTTGCTCCTGGTACAAATACCCTGGTTCTAGTCTACCTATCCATATTACAAAAAAATATTCCCTATTTCCTTGACAATGGACTCTCCTAACAGAACTTTCGAACCAGACTAGTTTGCACTTGGTTATTGTGCTCTGGGGCTCGAATCGGGAGTGCAACCCTTCGTAGGTTACTGGAATCTTGAGTCCCTGATGAGCTTCCAGTTATATCATTCTGGAGGAGAAGCACCTGTGTTTTCAGTGACTCAAATTCTTCTAGCAATGCACCAAATTTTATCTTTATCCAGGTAGGGAGGTGGCCCTGTTTAGTTTAGGCTTTGCTTCCAGTGATGGATGGTAGTTGATGGAAACGACAGCAGATGGAGTCACTCTCTACCTCGAAACCATTTCGACCTTTGAGGAGTTCCAATAAAGTCACTTGTACGTTTTTTTTTTCCCCAGCATATTTTTTTTTTTTTTTTTTTTTTTTTTTGTCTGTGGTGTCAGGATTCGATCTCAGGTACATCACATTCGTGGTCGTTGTCGCAATTCGCCCTTATTAATAACAATTATAATTCATCTCATTCCTTAATATAATTATTACAGTATTATAAAACCCTTTATTCAAATTACATCCACTTCCTGAACACCCATTTGGGTTGGGAAGGCGCAGAAGTAATGTGCATACACTTAGAGACAGGTCATAATGCGATTAAAAACGCAATTTTTAATAAATAAACAAGTGAAAATCATTATAAACTCGCATATAATTTTGATCGGGTTTGTATTAAATTTCAAGGAGTTCAAAGACGATGCGCATACAAAAGTTGCGGATTACACCAGTCTGTTAAAAGTTTCTGCAGGCCACTTAGCATTTCTTTTCAATAGACATATTTTTTTCTTTTCAATTTCCGCGGAGAACTGCTATAGATGGTTTACGGTTTGAAGATGGTTCAAAACTACACAGTTCGCAGATTCCAGTTGTATTAAAAAAAGTAATAATTCAGAAGAAGAAAGCGACGAACTCGCAGGAGAATACGTTAGATGACTTATCCCAAGCTTCAATACAAGGCGATGCTCCCATGTCAGTCTTCCAGGACTTTGTGTACTGCAGTTTTTTAAACTGATCCGCATGCTGGGACCAATTTTCGCACTGCTAGAAATATGTATAGCGATGTTTATTTCGCTTTCTAGAGTGTATACTTGAAGTGTATACATTACTATTATTGGAAATTGATGAAAGAAAACAAATTTACACAGCAAAACAAAAATAATAATAATAACTTTGCGCATCACCTGCCCATCCCCTCCAACAGTTTGTTTATATCTTCCTTAAGTTTATTCGAAGTACCCAAATCCAGAACAACAGATGGAAGTTTATTCCAAGAACTAACTACCTTCTGGTTGAAGATATAAATCCACCCTTCTATCCTACTACGATCGTTCCTCAAGTGTGTAATCTGAGCATATCCAACCATCCCCTCACGTGTGCATTTTTAGCAAGGAGAAGAATTTCATCAGCACCGAGCTTGTTTAATTAATGAAAAGCATGAAACACCTCAATCAGATCACGCCGTAGATGTCAACTCTCCAGACTCTGCTATTTGCAAAACCATTCACTTTGGGATCTTTGTGAGAATTCACCCTCTGTTTTTTTGTTTTTTTTCAATACGAACAGTATGAATATTTCGTTTCACTTTATCCGTTTTATTTATTTTTTGATATGCAGATTACTATACCCGTGAAGAGCTTCCAATGGACCTAATGATTCAAGCTTCACTTTGCATAGTTGATTGGGATTTCGACAACGAAGTCACTCAGATTTATGGACAAATTTCGATTATAGACATTGAAAGCGTAACCTGGGCAAATTTTTCTAATCGCTTTGGAGTGCGTGCCCTTGCAAAAATTGTGAAACAAATGGAGGTAAGTTTATTTATTTTATTTTATTTAGAATGGAGGCAAGTAAGTACGCAGTTTTAATAGAAATTAATACTTCTATTAAGCATTATAAAAATCATTGTACATTTTTCACGATCCTCACAAGAGTTTTCTATCTCTGTAGATGCAAATCGCTGAAACATTTTGACAAGTAATACAACTATTTTAATACCTAAATATTGCTGATTACAATAAATTTACGAGTATTTATTTAATATTTAAAAATGTACAAATATTAAAAAAAAGTTAAAATGAATACCAACAGAAGCATAAATTCTAATAGTTTCACATGTAATTAAAACAAAAAGATGTGCTACTGCACTGATAAAATTCTGATCGGTCATTCCAGTTTTCCTGCTCATTATTCTGCTGTATGGCAACCGGACTCTTTGAAGGACTATCAGATGCGTACTGTTCATTGATTATTAGCTTTCGTATTGAGTGTTCTCACAAAGGAGGGGCAGTCAAATTGGATCAGGTTATCAGAATACCTGAATTCTGTTTGCTGGCATAAGATGAGCTGAATTACGGCAGTAAAGAGAAGTTCAAATAGGATCAAGCCAACCCTGTGGTGCCAATAAGAATTAACGATCCGCGTGTAAGACTGCTTAGTTGCTTGAAGAACCCTTCGTCCTCAAGGGTAGCACATGGTTACAATTCCAACCGTCCTCCTACTTAGGACGGGTGGAAAAGTCAGGGCTCTTCTTCTCTGTATGGTTACTTTAGTCGGTCGGTGGTGAGGATTGAATCAATCATCCGGCTAGTCAACACCCAATTTATGGACATAAAAAATAAAGTGGACCCGGTTGTTCCTCATACAATCATAATACTGTATGAAAATTTATTTCTTTGTTTACTTTTTTTTGGATGCCCCCTACCCCACGTTATTAGTGACGCATTTAAGAATGTTACCACATCGACTTTTTCCTTGGTGCTTCGAGAAAATACAAGTTAATCAAGTACGGTACTCGCCAGAACAGAACTTTGAAAGAACAGGCCCAAATTGTTATCATATTCCTTGACCTAAAGGTAGCTTTTGATAATGTATCGTTAGCCGCAATCGAAAATTTATCGAAAGTTTATTTTCGCATTGAGGGAAAACTATTACAGATCATCAAGACCATTTTGAAGCCAAGGTATCTAATTGTACAACATCAAGTAATCCGTGAAGAATACACCCTCACCTGGGCATCCCTCAGCGAGGTGCTTTACCGACGTTGCTGTTCCCTGCCGTCCTGGAACCTATCCTTGCGCAGAATCATAATTTTATTTCTTATGCCGCCGACATTTTGTTGTCTCTAACGAAAGAACTCTTTTGTCCAATGTCAATATCCATGCCAACTAAGCTTTACGAATTGCATTTATACTTAGATAAAATAGGTTTATGGCTAAACTCTAAGAAGTCAGCACAACTGACAATAATTAATAAGAAGATAAAGAATCAAATCGAATTATGGAGCACAGGTAAAGAAAGTCACCTCATACACCGACCTAGGAGTGATGTGAAACGAGGGCCTCACCTTCCAGAGGCATTTTCAGAATACCAAATTAAAAAAAAAAAAAAACTCTAGGACAGGAGATAACTGGAATTTGAAACCAGCAACTAGTTACCCAGTAATTCCAAAAATGTATTGTGCCGGAACCACTTTATGCTTCAGTAATTTTGTCTCCTGCCCCAAATACTTATATCAGAAAGTTTCTCAGGTGGTTGAACAGGATTGCAGGAAGCCGTTTACAATTTCAAAAGCCACACTCTGTACAAACTGAAACGTAGATACATGGATTCAGATGGTCATGTGGACATGTGGACATGTGTATATGTAATGGGCGGCACCTAGAACGTCTGTTCAACTCCGCCTAGTGTCTCTGTGAAGAACAGTATCACTACAAATGGGTCAGATATGTGTGTAACGTAGGTTTATGTGTATTGTGTGTGTGTTCTGTTGTTATGTTCTGGCCACTTGGCTACCCAGAAGCATCAGTCACCTGGACAGATGATTCTGGGTACTCGTCCACACCACGGGAAGGTGGGCCAGTTCCAGTAGAGCACGTAACGCCTCAAAAGAGACTCTGACCCACCTGATGTTGCCAAAAGGTGGGCCAGATTCCTCCGGGGGCCCATTCCAGAGGAAAAAGGAAGGAGCGAGAGAGAAGAGAAGAGAAAAAAAAATAAAATAAAAAATAATAAATAAATAAAATAATAATATTAAAAAAAAAAAAAAAAGAAAGAAAATAATAATAGCACTCTTGCACAACTTCTGACTGGGAGTTTTGATATCCCTCAAATTGAAAATCTTGCGGTCAGGCTCCGCCCTCTAGCTCGACTCCACTAACCTCGTTGTCCCAGTAGTGCTCTCCATAATACGGATGGGTTAAGGCGGATGTTTCCTGTTAATACTCTGGAACTATACTCCTGGACGTTTCCTGTCAATACTTTGGAACTCTTTAGATACTTCAAAATAGACCCGGACATGTACTGTAATGACAGAACTTGAACCTGATTGTAGGGGATCTGTTTACTAAACACAAATATAGTGAAGAACGCAATTCAAGAAAGTAGAGTACTCATAGCAAAACACTTCAAGTGCCCATGAACTCATGAGAATCTGTACTGAACGCTTTATAGGTTCTCAAATGACTGTTATAGGATTGACGATATTTCTTTTTCAGTCAACAGAATGACTGTAATTTTGTACTTTTCTTATGTATATATCGATTTTTGTATCTATGTAATTTTTCTTCTTTATTTGTTTTACTTATTTAGTGATATTTTATTATATGATACTCTCTAATAAGTGTTGTTGGATGTATGTATGAGCCACTCTCCTAGATAATTTCCGCACATAGGTGTACATAACTTAAATAATTTCTGTACATAACATCTAGCAGAAATAGGTCTCCCAGCGAACGTCTACAAGGACCTCCAGAAAATCGTAATCCTGAACACCTGTAGGATAGTCAGAGAGTTCTTCGACCAACACCAGACATAACATCAACCATCCAGTGTACTTGGCTGCAATATCGGTCACGAAGTGGAACCCCCATTCAGGGGAAAATAATAATAATATAATAATATACTTATGTCTCAAAACTTAGGTTTTTTTTGGTAGAGAACCCATATAATAAATTCTGCCATCATTCCTTTGGATCAGGAATATGCTTGTGATCATGTTGATACACCGAACTAAAAACAAACATTCTTGGTCAAGAAACAGTGCAGATAGAGGTCTGTCATGTTATTGTAGACCCATATACACTGAGTGGTCACTGACTTATGAACACCCCTATGAAAATTTGCTATTTGCTATTTGTTTTTTAGGAGCATTAGCAACTAAGGCCATATTGCTCCGTGAATATGCGGTGGTCATTCCCTGACCTCTCGGCATCTTCCGTATTTGGTAGTCACGGGCTCGAACCACGGTCTAATCAAGAAGCGTGTACTGCAAAACTGCAAAGATCAGCGAAAGGTTGAACTTAGAGGTGAGCGCTGGGTCCGACGACTTGTACAGAGGAATATGCGCAGCACTGTTGAAGAGTTGACTAACCAATACAACATGGGCCAACCCGGAACAATATCTGGCATGACCATGCGTCGCACGCTCGCACGTATGGGCTATACCAGCAGACGACGCCTACGGCATCCACTCCTAACCAAGGTTCATCGACGTAAAAGATTCGCCTGATGCAAAGAGCATGCAAGTTGGAAGTTAAAAGACTGGAAGGTGTGATGGTCGGATGAGTCACGTTATTTACTCCATACCGTGGATGGTCGTGTACGGATTTGGCGTAAACAACAGGAGGCTCTTGATCCATCAAGCATGGTATCAAAAATGCAGGTCGGTGGAGGCGTTTGTATAGTGCGGAGCATGTTTCACTGGCAGGAACTTGGATCCCTGGTGCATGTGGAACAAGCTGTCGTCTACTGCTTGCTGACTGTGTACACCCGGATATGTTGCACTTTTTCCAGAATGGCGATGGTGTCTTCCAAGATGACAATTCGTCGAGCCATCGGGCACTTGTTGTGCAGGAATGGTTTGGAAACACAGTTCTGACTTCCAGCATATCGATTGGCCTCCGAACTCCACCGATATCAATCCCATAGAGCACTTGTGGGACACTATGGAAAGGTATATAAGGCGTCTGGATACACCAATCACCTCTATACTTGCATTGCTGACCGCATTACACACAGTTTGGTTGACCATACCTTCCGAACGGTCCGACATCTTGTTGAATCAATGCCACGTCGGATAACTGCTGTACTGAGGGCAAAAGGAGAACCTAAGTATTAGGTTGGTGGTCACATTCAGTGATACCTCAGTGTATTCTGGCAGTGCATTGGCTTTAATCACATTCCTGCCTACACCGGTTAGAAAAGGCCGAGGTTCAAATTTGTTAATGACGCAAGGATCTTTCATGGACTATTTTCACTCTGTGGCAGAGCTAGTCGATATCAGTAGTAGTGAGCACTTGTTTTCCCCCAGAAACTCAGGATTTTCTTTCTACCGAAACAGGTAAATGGACCAGAGAAGACACGCAATTGAAGGGCGTAGTACATGCGGTAGATCAGATCGTTGTCGGGTAGCGCTAAAATGAATGTTTTTTTTTGCATCCGTGTATAGCCACTGACCACTTGTGTTCCGAAGTCCAAGGATACACCTCCTACGCTGTCTCATATACTGGTTTCCTTTAAAAGGCATCCAGTTGAATCGTTATCGTGGGTAGCACAGTTGGCAGAATGATCGTCCCACCCCCTGGTAAAAAGTCTTGGATTGGAATCTCGATAATGAAGGGAAGAATTTTTATGGGTCTTTTTCACAACATGGCTGGGATAGTCGGTCTCAGAGGAAGGTAACGTTTATTTTTTTTGTCTCGAGGCTCTGGCACTTCGTCCAGCAAAGAGCAAATCTCTCACAGAACGCCAGTAATTTACAGACATATTATAGAGGGGGCAATATGGCCTAAGTTACAGACGCAACTAAACCTTACAACAAATAAATAACAACGAGAGGCGTGTACGCTTAAACTAACACAGCTATGACCTAATTCGTAACAAGATGTCAGGTTCAAGCCCTCAGAGGAACAAACTGTTCTCTTCCTTAAACTTAGACTGCTAGTGTTATTGACACTAGCAGTCCGAGCAAAAATTAACGAAGAGGAAATACCCTGCATGGTTGTGTGCTGAATTAAGGCACACTATATCAGACTTCAGAAAGATATAAAACGTTTAAAAATTTAAAAAGTAAGTGCTTTAAAAGTATAAATGTAATATACAGAGAGGAAATGTTAAACTGATGGTAATGTTTTCAATTAATATTTCTTTGAGTTGGTTTTAAATTACTAAATAAGAATATACTCAAATACAGTAAACTCCCGCTATTCGCGGGGGTTACGTTCCTGAGAAATGCCGCGAATACCGAAAACGCGAATACTGAGTTATGGCTCCCATAGTAATAAAGGGGTTCCGTTCCAAAGTTTGAAATATATAAGAAAAACTAGTCTAAAATTTTGTCTGTGTAGGTATTATATGTACCTTCATAATATGACTATGTACATAGACAGTACGTAGTGAAATGCAAGCATATGGCATTGAAATGAAAATAAGAAACAATTTAATATTAAATGTAATATTTATTAGAAATTTCAAACAAATCTTTCAAACCAGCGTCTTTGCTAGCTAAAAAACCTATCCCGCCAGTGCTATCACCAGTTTCGCTAAAGCGTTGATAAGGAGTTTTGCGTTTTGAGTTTTCACGAATGATGAGTGAAGTTAACGGAATTTTATTTTGAGTTCGGTCTTCTATCCACAGATTTAAAGCTTTTTCCATCTTTTCTAATTTAACATCACGAGTTACAGAGCGAATTTTTGAAGCAATTAGCGCGTTTTCACGGACACTACGGCGGATTTTTTCTTCCGATTTTTTGATTGATCGTACCGTTGACTCATTGATTTTATAATGTTTTGCCACTGAAGAGAGACACTTTCACCATTAGAAATTTTGTCTAATAACTCAATTTTTTTCGCTAATGTCATCACCTTCTTTGATATTTTCACATTTCTCTTGCTATTCGTAGTCATATTTTTGTAGGGGTTAGAAAGAACTTGTCCACAATAAAGTCACATTCTTCCGTTAACACACTCGAAAAAGTCTGTTTTACACTGCAAAACGGTAGATTTATTACTTTTGTAAGCATATCAATTTATAAATTTATTCAATTTATAAGCATATAAATTAAAAGCAAACGACGAAACCTTCCATAACAAGCGCATAACACATACTGAACAAGGATTAGCGAGAAACATTCACGCTCGCGATTTTGTCACCCCTCTCCCCCCACCCACTGAGCGCTGTTTTGACCGGGAAAGATAATTTTAGCCACGCCCATGTTTTTTTTTTATGGCGGAAAATATTCACGGCGCTTTAAAATCCACATTTTTTAGGTTTCATTTTATATTAAATCGGCGATCGCGAATACGCGAAACCGCGAATAGCGGGGGTTTACTGTATAGTGGTTCACACGGTCGCATTTCTACTGTGCTCCGTGTTTTCTTAGCCTCATAGCAGATAAAGATAGTAGCAGTTGTTCCGGTTTTTATGAGGTGGGAGGAGTAGTCTGATTATACATAGTCAGAATTACTGTTTTGTTTGAAAACTATTTATTTTTGGAACTAATATTTATTAATATCAATAGGGATCAGTAGAAAAGAATAGCGTACTGGTTTATTGTTCTGCATGTGTTTTTTTTTTTTTTTTTTTTTTTTTTTTATAATCTAGCAGTTGATTAGTTTTCACTGCAAAGTAATTAGTTTGAGTTTACTGTTCGAAATTAATAAGAACTAACACATTGTTAGCTGTTTAGTTGGATAATTGAATTTCATAAGAATTATGGAAGGATCAAGTGGAACAGTTAGGAAGCATACAGTGGGATCTGATACAGGGGAGGACGGTTCCCCCCTACTTCCACCTAAAGTGCCACAGTCACGGGAAGAGTTTATAAAATATGGGGAGTTTGTATACTCTCGAGGACGTAGTCAGGATCAGTTTAGAGCTTATGGGAATACGGACATTCAGTTAGCGCATGAAGAGGAAGTTAGTGAACAAGTAACTGTGAATAATACTGAGGTGCAACTTATACCAAGTCAGGATGTTGAAACTATGACAGATGAGCTATACAATGTACAAGATGTATCGTCAAGGTGTGAGGAGATTTCTAAAATGAGGAAAGATATTAGGAGCTTCCTCTTGGCAGAAGTTAATAAGGTTACAAAGAAGGCAGGAGACATAATTATGGACAAGTGGGCTAAGTTAGAAACAGCGACTACGGCTGTATTAATAGAAAATGAAAAACTTAGAGCTTGAAATGCTGAGATTAGTAAACGGGCGAATTTATTAGAACATTTAATTCAAACATTTTCGTCTGAGCCTTATAGTAAGACTGAGGCCCACAAAGAGCGCAAGTGCAGGGGGTGGAAGTAAAGCGTACTTATGCGGAGATAGCGAGTGGTACTCGTCCTAAGGAAGGAATACCCAGGTCTGGGGAAAATCTTATGATTCTTCGAGCTTCTGATAGTAGTGAGCTTAAATCGAGTTCTGAAGTGAAAACTGCTGTGGCAAATGCTTTAAAAAATGAAATTAAGTCAGTGAAAGTCCGAGCTCTACGGTTGGTGCGAAATAAAGGTGTGTTATTAGAAACAGCTATAAAGACGGATTTGGTGAATATAGCTGCATCGGATTCTTTGGCGTCTGTTGGAATAACAACGGGTGTTCCAAAAAGGGCAACCCATCTGTGATTATATATGATATTCCTAAGGAGTTAAGTCAGGAAGATATCATTGAAGAATTATACTGTAAGAATTTGGAAGAATGCGGGATCACGTTTGAGGAAGTTAAGAAAGACATAAGTTTTAGGTTTACGACCAAGTCTAGAAGTACAGCTTTTGTACACTGGGTTATTACTCTCTCCCCAAGGTTATATAAGTTTATATCCACATTGGATCGTTTATACTTGGCAGTAAGTTCGCATAGGCACCGCCCCTTTACTATAGTTTCCAGATGTTTTCTATGTCTTGGATACGGACACGTTACGAAATATTGTACTCACAGCTCCCCTACTTGTGGTCATTGTGCAAGAGGGGGGCATGTATATGCTGAATGCCCAAACAAAGATCAGGAGCCAAGCTGTGTTAACTGCAAGCGCCGTAAGCGGGATTGTTGCCATTCAGTAAGGGACGTCAGATGTCCAGAATATCAAAGAGCACTGGAAATGGTACGAACTCGGACTGCTAATGAATAGTTGTAATGAACGAAGAGAGAGGGGGTTGGAAGAAGATCCTGAGTTAACTGAAGTTTTTTATTCTACAGGAATTAAAATAATGCAGATTAATGGACAACGATCGAGATTGGTAGCGGACGAGATTAGGAAGATTAGTGAGGATTTTCAAATTGATTTGGTGGCAATACAGGAACCTTATTGGGCTAGAGTTCCAGGTGAGCAAACATCTAGAATATTTGGTTATCCCTTAACGTCACGAATAATACAACCGGTGCAGGAAGAGCCTAAAACTGGAATTGTGGTCAATAATAGAGATCTAGACGTAGTGGTTGTTCATAGGTTATGTAACCAGTTCGCTACATGTGTTATGGTGGCCTCGGCAAATGTTCAATTCTATTTTATATCTCTGTATTGTGCTCCTTCAATGGACTTTAATAATTGCGTGGATTATTTAGAGTATGTGTTGCTCATTTTAAGACCTAAACAAGTGATTATTTCGACAGACGCTAATGCAAAGTCTCCATTGTGGTATAGTGCAACATCTGACATGAGAGGTTTATTGCTGGAAGAGTTTTTATCGAGCCATAATTTATTTGTAATGAACAAGTCAAATCAACTCTCTACTTTCTGTGGACCAATGGGTGAATCTAATATTGATTTAACTATAACAACTTCTGGTATTAGACATTGTATTTGTAACTGGAAGGTAATGCCTGATTGGACATCAAGTGATCATCGAGCCATATTGTTTTATGTGAAGAATGTGCCGGATTTAACTGGTACTCAAGATCGGATACCACACATTGTTCGGTTTTCGTTGAAATCATTTGATTGGTCCATGTATGAAGCTTCTATTCTTCGGGACTTTTCCTCGGATAAACAACAACAGATAGTTCGTGAATCTGCAATATATTTAGCTAATACTATAGAGGATTCAATAGTAAGAGCGGCATATAAGTCAGGTAGGAAGAAGGTTATTAAACTAAAATCCTGCCCATGGTGGACAAACGAACTGACTGTCTTACGACGGGCTGTATATCGAGCTAGGAGACAGTACCAGCGGCATCGGAATTGGGGTCATTCTGAGGTAGTTAGATTGCATGACAATTATGTATCTCTTAAAAATAATTACAAGAGAACCATGGCAACTCGGAAGAGAGAAACCTGGCAATTGTTTGTAAAACAATCGGGGAGAAACGATCCCTGGGGTTTGCTATATAAGTTGTCAAGAGATAAACTGAGAAGTTTGGAGGTATTTAATACAATTCAAGAGGATTCTACTGAGACTATTGGCTGGGAGGATTCAGTAGATGCAATATTAACCAGGCTGTTCCCGGTTGACGATCCCATCTTAGACTCACAGTGCCAATTCGAACTGCGGAGAAAAAATCAATTTTATGTAGCTAGAGGCAATACCATGGCGTTTACAATAGATGAACTAGCAGGGGTGTTAAAGAAACTTAATTTTGCAAAATGTCCAGGAATAGATTTGATTGAGAACGCATTTATAGTGAGGTTTTTTAAGTTAATACCTAACATGTTACTTTTGTTATATAATAAGTGCCTAGAGGAAGGACTGTTTCCATTGAAATGGAAGATTGCTTTATTGAGGCTAATTAGGAAGCCTGGGAAACCTTTAATTGAGCCTAAGTCGTACCGTCCAATTGTTTTGTTGGCTAATCTGGGGAAAGTGTTAGAGAGGTTAATGGCAATACGTTTACAAGAATTGTTAGAACGCCATGACATGATTACACCTAATCAGTATGGTTTTACACCGGGGAAATCGTGCGAGGATGCTCTTCTGGACTTTCATACATACATTTCAAACTCTGATTCAAAATATGAACTCGCTATATATATAGATTTTGAAGGTGCGTTTGACTCAGTATGGTGGGAGGCAGCTCTTTCTCAACTGTGTCGTGCTGAGTGTTCTAAGCAGTTATACAGTCTGTTCAGGAGTTATTTTTCTGAGAGATATGTGACTGTAAGGTCTAAACATTTTCTCCTTCAAAGACAAATCACGCGAGGTTGCCCTCAGGGCTCTGTATTAGGTCCTTCTATTTGGAATTTAGTGTTACAGAACTGGCTGGTTCGACCACAAGTAAATTGTCACGTGATAGCTTTTGCTGATGATGTCACATTAATTGTGGCAGGTCGATCACGACACGATTTGGAGCAAAATGCAAACCGTGTAATAAATGATATTAATACCTGGGCACAAGGATTTAAGCTTACCATTAGCCCCCAAAAGACCAAAATGATGCTTTTTAAAACCAAACTTGATTTGGGACGACCGCCGCAAATAAAATTAAATGGGAGACAGCTGACTATGGTTTCTGAAACTAAATACTTGGGGCTCATTATTGATCACAAGTTGTCTTATTATGCGCATATAACACATCTACATAGCAAGATTAGGAAATTTGCCGGCTATATTATAAGAGTATCAAGAGGAGATTGGGGTGTGTCCAATAAAACTTTATTTTTATATTATAAGGTGGTGTTTCTGCCTATGGTTACATATGCAGCGGGAGTTTGGTCTCACAGAGTGGCTCTTGTTAGATTTCAGGCTAAATTAAACTCACTACAAAGAACGATGCTTCTCAGTATATTAAGGGTATGTAGAACTGTAGCTACGACTGCACTTCAAGTGATGGCTGGGGCAGTCCCTTTGGATTTGTTCGTGGCTTATCGAGGGCTGTGCTATGGCATTAAGAAGAAAATATCTACTAGACTTGTTGGCATAGAAGTTGACATAAATTCTGATATTAAGAGGGAGAAGAGAAGATGTTTAAATGAGATTGTTAACTTGTGGCAAACAAGATGGGACACTGTATCTACTGGTCGAGTGACAAAGAAATTTATTCCGGATGTTACCTTTTTAAGTGACAGAACAGTTCGAAGTTGGTTTACGCCAAGTTTACAAACATCATTTTTACTAACAGGTCACGGCTCGATGAAAGCGAAATTATTTCAGTTGGGTCTTTCGGATACAGATCTCTGTTTTTGTGGTGAGAGTGAAAGTTGGCACCATATATTATATGTGTGTACAATTTACGATAATGTCAGGGAAATAATCAGGGAAATCATTGCTGAAAATGAGTTAGGTCGGGAAGAGGTGTTTGTATCTAATAGGAGTGTATTTCAATTATTCCAGGATTTTGCAAAGGGAGCCTTTGAACTGAGGAAACGCCTGTTAAACACTTGAACCAGAATAGTGTGTTGAAAAGAATACTGAAGTGGGTCCAGAATGCCCAAGAGACTATTGGTGATGATGAGGAGGATTTTATTTATTTATTATTATTATTATTTTTTTTTTATTATTATTTTTTTTAATTTATTTATTTATTTATTTATTTTTTTTTTTTTTTATTTATTTTTTATTTATTTTTTTTATTATTATTTATTATTATTTTTTTTTTATTTTATTTATTTATTTTTTATTATTATTTTATATATATATATATATATATACACGTGTGTTATTTATTATTATTATTATTATTATTTTTTTTTTTTTTTTTTTTTTTTTTTAAGCTCTGGATTGGGCCCCCAGAGGGTTTTTTTTTTTTTTTTTTTTTTTTTTGTTGTCTCATAACCTGAGACCTTATGCGTCCCATCTACTGGAACTGGCCCACCTTCCCGTGGTGTGGACGAGTATCTAGAAGCAGCCTTCCTGGTGATAGCTGCTTCTCGGTAGCTAAGAGGTCAGCATAACACAACAACATAACATGCATTAAACTACACGAACATTGCACTACTACACGCTGGCCTGTTTTGCAGAGTCTGTTCAACGTACAAAGAAACGAGGTGGATTTGAACGGACGTTCTAGGAGCCACCCTACCTATACACACACACACACACATGTATAGTGGTTCACGCGATTTCCAGAAAGGTTAAATGCACGAAATGTACCAGTGCCAGTTTGGGTGTGCGTAATACTATATGGTTCTTTCAGAGAAAAAAAGAAGCAATTAATTTGAGTTATTAAAAATTGTTTTTCCTGGTAAATGGCAGCCTTCTGCGTCTCTTTAAAAAGTACAACCAGAAACATCTTTTCAAGTTGAATTTCAAGTTTCCCCGTTAGATGGCAGCACTTATCTGCCATCTAGCGGGGAAACTTTTATTCATTTTTAATCAACTTTTCATTTCCCACACTAGATGGCAGACAAGTGCTGCCACCTAGTGTGGAAAATGAAAAGTTGATTAAAAATGAATAAAAAATAAATCTAATTAAAAATTTACCCCTGTAATGAAATTAAACAATAAGAGGACCATCTGGCTGGCGCGACCCGACGATAGCAGTGCCATCTGTTGGAAAATTGAGAGAAATGCAAATTTTGATAAAAATTTAAAAAAAAAAGTGAGTCTAATTAAAAAGTAGGCGGTTATAATGAAAACAGACTCAAGTCGACTGTTTTTTTTTTTTTACAGAGAGATCAACCGCGGATCGTTGCACGTCAAACTCGCTTTCAGAAGCACGAATACGTGTTAGAATCGACACCTAATGTACTCACTTGTAACTTCCTATGTTTACATTTTTTTTTCTGAATTCTAACGTAATTTGGAATATAATCTCGAAAACTGCCATTATTAAGTCATAATCCCGAAGAAATTGTGAAAAATTCCCAGGGGATCGTCTTAAAGGTGCCACCGCTTCTTGACACAGTAAACGGTTTTCCAAGGTGTTCTGTTAGCAAACGATTGATCCAGATTAGACGCAAAGGAAACTTTTGATTTGAATAATAGCTGAATGAAACTAAATTCGTAGAAAACAACTGCGGGGGCATATTTTTTAATATATACTGCCTTAGAAAGCACCAGTGATAAATCCGGTAAGTTTTGTTTTGATCTCCTGAGGGCTGCAAAGACCTTTATAGCGATTTAACTGAAAGTATTTCTTCAATGCCGAGTATCTGGCCGATGCGAGAACAGGACTCGTTTATTTCAAAAGAGAAATAAGTCGAAATATCACCTGACTTCAACGACAGGGAAGCGATACAGAAAATATTGCTTGACATCTCCTTTATTTTTTATGCCACTCAGTTTCAAAAAATATATATTTGTCATACTACAGTAATAATTTAATTTTCTTTCTAGGATGGATATCCATATCGAACAAAACAGCTTCACTTCATAAAGGCAGGGTATCTTTTAAAAGCTGCATGGTATATAGTAAAACAGTTCCTCAGTGAGAAGATGCAAAATCGGGTAAGTATTCCTCTGTCCCGGAAACATCTCTGATGAATCCTCGATTGATAAATCATTGCACATATCTTGATAAACCATTTCACTTATGAATCCTCGATTGATAAAGATCATTGCACATATTTTGAATATAACAACGGGTTAAAAAACAAAAAAAAAAAAACGTAATAACTATGGAGTTGATCTTTTTAAATTTGAATTCCGATAAATCTGCTGGAATTTTGCGGAAAATCCCTGAGCGGCGCTCATGATAGTCTATGTGAGGAGAAGTTTTCTTAAGAAAGAGTCAGAATTTTAATAAAATTAACTAAAGGGGAAGAGCTCCTCGGCTGTTACACGCACTTCTCTAAAAATACTGGTGTACCTGACCTGGCTCCACGGGCTTAGTGCGGGCAACGTTCAGCCTCAGCAAGGGTCCAGCGGCTGAATGGCCAGATGAACCACGGTACACGACACTACACCCAACAATATCCATACACTTTTAAATCTCTGGCCTTCAGAGCGTACTCACGACAATGTAGACTACGGGGAGATGGGGGGAACCCCCTGGTGTCGTTAGATCCTAAACACACTATACACACTTTGAATGTCCCTTGTCTAAACACACACATACACAAAAATTCCCAGGCCTGTAGATAGTGTTACTGCTTTCATCACAGATTTTCCAAGGTGGAGTTCGATTAGCATCTAGGTGCCACCCAAAACAAGTACACTACATTGTTTGAATGCCCCCGACATTGATAAAATTCTATGCAACGAGAGGAGAAGAGAACAAAATTACAACATTACCACCTACAGAAAATTACTTCAAAGCCTAACATGTATTTCATATATGTTCTCCTCCAACATCATCAGTTTCTGCAACATCATTGAAATACACCCAAGTAAAATATGTTTCGAAAAGAAATACAGAAAACAAATCTTGGCTGAAACCTTCTCCGTGGTTCAATTCTGACGCAGCACGAGCGATTCCAGAAACCGATCTGATTAGTTCTATAGATCAGAAGCTCCCATGACGACGGCTGAGAGGGTCAATTCGGAATGTGTTTTCTACTTCGGAGTTTACCAATCGTCATTCTTTATGATGAAGCCCAAAATGGACCTCGGACTTCTTCCTACTAATCGCATTGATCCATTTTAAGGCTTACGTAGACGTGGTGCCACCCGGAAATTGGGGATGATGAGTTTCAGTACGGCTTGTATAATGTATTTAGGAAGGATAGGGTAGGTAGATAGAAGGGGTGCTGGGGTAATGCTTCTTATCAGAAGCAGCCTGAGTGCGACGATAGCTTTTACGGATTCAGACGTTTCACATGCTAGTATAGAATCTGTATGGTGTGAGATAGCTGGAAACAAAGGTAGGAGTAATCTACAGACTAGGTGATTGTGAAGCCTCTACTTGCAAATGGAATGGGCAAGTAAGCGTCAATGTCTTATTATGGGTGATTTCAATTTGCCTCTAATTGATTGGAGTAAATGGGAAGGAAACTCGACATGGGGAACAAAATTTTTAAATCAACTAGATGACTGTTATTTGTATCAACATGCCAGGGAAAGTGCTACAGAAAAGAAGATCGTAGACCTCATCATCCCACATGAATCAGATGACATAACAGGGCTGACAGTAGAGGAACCAGTAGCAGGAAGTGATCACGGAGTTCTACGGTGGATCATGACGAGAGAGGTAGCAGAAGTAAAAGGCAAAGGAATGGGTTTTAATTTCAGAAAAGGAAATTATGATGCCTTAAGGTACTACATGGCCTCTATTAACTGGATAGATATCGCGCAGAGAATGAATACAATTGAACTGTGGTACGCTTTTAAAACATTAATCACCGATGCCTTGAATGCGTATATACCATTAAAAAAATACTCCACGAGAAGGGTTCCAAGTTGGATGAATAGTGAAGTTGCCGCATTACTGAGCAGAAAAAGGTGGCATGGGAAGGTTACAGAGCAATAAAAGTACTGAAGCCTATAACAGCTACAAGGTGATGTGTAATAGAGCCACAGAAAAGGT
Source organism: Mastigoproctus giganteus (assembly GCF_048544385.1). Lineage (NCBI taxonomy): Eukaryota > Metazoa > Arthropoda > Arachnida > Uropygi > Thelyphonidae > Mastigoproctus > Mastigoproctus giganteus. Next base: position 11,033,498 of record NC_143585.1, on the reverse strand, counting down.
TCGACAGGCAAAGGCAGTTTATGAGAAATCACTAGCAAACAGAGCAAAGAGGGGGGATAAAGGATTCTTCACATATATAAATACCAAGAAGAAAAGAACAAACCAAGTCGTATTAAATACAAGATAGTATTAAATAGAAACCAAATAGTATTAAATACACCAGCTGCTGTTGCAGATGAACTCAACAGTTATTTTGCATCGATGGACAAATCATGTTTAACAAATCTGGTTCGCTATTTCGAAAGGGTCACTCACGAGCTGGATTTAGGGAATAATTTGGACATTGTTTATTTAGATTTCAGCAAAGCTTTTGACTCAGTCTCACATGAGCGGTTGCTTTATAAGCTGGAACAGGTTGGAATCACTGGGAAAATCCTTAGATGGATAGCAGGATGGCTGCAGGGCAGGAGGCAGAGGGTTGTGATAAAGGGCTATTCTTCATATTGGGTTGATATATTAGTATTAGTAATACTAACAAGGTCCGCATGGCGCAAGAAAGCCTATGGCTTATTCTGCACCGGCAAAAAAAAAAGAAAAAAACCCGAAACCAGAAAAAAAACAATGATATAAAAAATAATAATAATAATAACATTTAATAAAAGAAAAGGAAATTACACCTATCATCCTATGCGCTTCCCTTACCCGAAAAAAATTATTATTATTTTAGGGTTGCCCGTAATTAAATACATTAGCCCTAATTTGTGTCTGTAAATTGCGTATGTTCTATGGTCGATTTGCCTATTTTGCTGGACGAAAAAACACCAGTTTCTGAGGGAAAAAACCTTGCTATCTACGCCTGAGACCAACTAACTCAGCCACGGAATGAAAAAAGCCCATTAAAGTTCCCCGCGTCATTGACGGGATTCGAACCCAGGCCTTTTCCACACGGTGTGGGGAGGGCGGTGACGATACGACTGTGCTATCCGCGCAGACACCATACCCCAAAGTACTATCCATATGACCTTTGAATTTCCCCAAACTGTCGGCCTCTACCACCCATGAAGGCAACTTATTCCAGTAATTTATAACTCGCTGGCTAAAATAAAACTTCCTGCAGTCCAATCTAAACATTTCCCCCCGTAACTTGAATTTGTCCCCTAGTTCTAGCATCATTTATAATCTTGAAAATTTCGTCCTCATTCATTTTACTGATGCCTCTCAGAGCCTTAAAACCTCAATCAAATCTCCTCTACTGTGTCTAGTTTCCAAACTTTGCAACCCACATATTCGAAGTCTCTCTTCATAAGGACGCCCTTTTGCCGATCTCACCAGGCGAGTTACCCTTCTTTGTACCCTTTCAAGAAGCTCGATGTCTTTCTTTAGGTGCAAATGTAAGCAGTGGGGTTCCCCAAAGATCAGTATTAGGACCACTGTTGTTTTTAATTTTCATAAACGACATTGATGAAAGAATAGAGGGCGTGATGTCTAAATTTGCAGATGATGTTAAAATTGGTGGAGTAGTTAATGATCACTGTCAAGCTCAGCTTCTTCAGAGAGACCTAAATAGACTTCAGGAATGGTCAGAAAAATGGCAGCTATGCTTTAATCCAACAAAGTGTAAGGTATTACACCTGGGAAACAGTAATCCCAAAAAAACCTATTCACTTGGTGGAGTTCAACTAAACCCAGTACTGGAGGAAAGGGACTTGGGTGTTACGATACGGTCAGACATGAAATTCTCTAAGCATTGTAAATAGGTTGCAAGGAAGGCCCATGGTGTCCTATCGATGATCTATCGAACTTTTGCAAGTAAAGATAGGGACGTGATAATCCCATTATATAAGGCTTATGTTAGACCACACTTGGAATACTGTGTTCAAGTATGGAGACCGCACCTAAAGAAAGATATCGAGCTTTTTGAAAGGGTGCAAAGACGGGTAACTCGCCTGGTGAGTTCGGCAAAAGGGCGCAAAGACGGGTAACTCGCCTGGTGATTTCGGCAAAAGGGCGCCCTTATGAAGAAAGACTTCGAATATGTGGATTGCAGAGTTTGGAAACTAGACACCTTAGAGGAGATTTGATTGAGGTGTTTAAGGCTCTGAGAGGCATCAGTAAAATGAATGAGGACGAAATTTTCAAGATTATAAATGATGCTAGAACAAGGGGACATAAATTCAAGTTACGGGGGGGGAGAAATGTTTAGATTGGACTGCAGGAAGTTTTATTTTAGCCAGCGAGTTATAAATTACTGGAATAAGTTGCCTTCATGGGTGGTAGAGGCCGACAGTTTGGGGAAATTCAAAGGTCATCTGGATAGTACTTTCGGGTGGAGGAAGCGCAAAGGATGATAGGTTTAATTTCCTTTTCTTTTACTAATTATTATTATTTATTTATTTTATTTTTTATTTTTTTTTATCATTGTTTTATTCTTTTTTTTTTTTTTTTGGCCGGTACAGCACAAGCCATAGGCTTTCTTGCACCATGCGGCCATTAGTAATACTAATTTCTGTTCATTTTTATGTAATTAATTTTATTTAATTTACTCTTGTTCTCATACATTTATTTTTATTTTATTTATTCCCATTACATCATAAATCTCTTATTTTATTATTGTTATATATTAATTATATTTCTCTTGAGTCTTATAATCATTATTTTAATTACTGACGTGTAACTAATGTAAACTCCGCTAGCACCTTGCTTTCCACGGTTGAGATTATGATCTCCAACTGAATAAATAAATAATTAAATAAATAAATATAAGTGCTTCGTAAGACTTGGAGAGATTCCTTTACGCTGGAGGAGTACCAACTGATTGTTAAAAGAGGTTCTTAGAGTGAAGTTGGTACCTATAGACCAGGTATTCTGACTTCAGTTCTAGTGAAGACCTTGGAAATAATGATTAGGTGTGCAATCCAGGGTCATTTAGATAGAAATGCAATTCTGAAAGACAGTCAAAGATTTGTTATAAGAAATTCAGAATTTACTAACGTGGTAAGAAATGTTGACACTAGTTACTCATCAACTAGATGTGGGGAACAATTTCGTCATACTTTATTTGGATTTATGAGTTGGTACTGTATAAGCTTGAACGACCTAAGATAGAGCATACGGTGGCTGAAGGGTAGAAGGTTGTGATTAATGAATATTCTTCAAATCGGTGTAACATCAAAAATGCGGTCCCCAAGGATCATTTTTTGGAGTACTGCATTTTCTGATTTACAAAAACGAAATTGACAAGGGGAGAGAGGGCATGATGTCAAAATTTACAGTTAATGTAAAGATTGAAAGAGTCGTTAATGATCAGTGTCAAGTAGCCCTCCTTCTAAACGAGTTGGACAGGCATCAAGGATTTAATGCAGCAAAATTCGAAGCATCCGAAAAGCCCATGCTGTCCAATCCATGATTTATCGAATAATAATCTGTAGAGATGGGATCGACATAATCCCACTGTATAAAGTATTTGTAAGACTGCATTTTAAAGGCTGCGTCCTTGTATGGAGATTTTATCTGGAAAAAAGACATTGACTTCTTTAAAGTGTCCAAAAGCGGAAACCTCGCATGATGAGATCGAAACAGGGCGACCCTAGGAGGAAAGACTTCGATTATGTGGGCTACAGAGCTTGGCAACCAGGCGCTGTACAGGGGACCTGAATGAGGTCTGTGAGGCTCTGAGAGTGGTTAGTAAAATGAATGAAGGCTACATATTATTTACGAATTTGAACGTTATGCACTAACTCAAAGTGTCAGTTTTTTGTAAAATGATATTTGCTACATTTCCAGAAGAACAATGTGATTCTGTGGTAATGCCTGATGGTTTGAATGTTTGCCCACCAATTTTGCGGAATTATCCTATTTGTCATCAACAATTTTTTAAATCGAAACTCAATTTTTTTGTAACATAACATTTGTTAAATATTTAGATGAACAATCCAATTCTATTGAATTGGATTGTTCATCTAAAAATCTAAATAGTACTGAAAGTAAAAAAAACATTCCATAACCTCCCCATCTGATTTTAAATACCTTAAAATGAAAATTAATTATTTCACAACTCCCATCGGGCTTCGAATTAACTATAATAGAAAAACATTTGGATTTGCTTCGTTAATAAAATTGTTCAACAACTATTGCTGCATAATATAAAAAAAAAAATCATTAATGAAGCAATAAAAAGTTAATTTTGCAGGAGCCGCAATACTGATACTTTCTCAGATGTCTTTTTAAGAAATCATGAAATTCTGCAAGATAACATATCCGAGTTATTAAGCTACACTTATGACTCGAACCCACATATTCATTTCGGCCTCTTAAACGAGGTCTTGAATTAGCAAGCAATTCAAAAACCGCAAAACAAGATTGAGTACCTCTCGCCGTTAATAACTTATTTTTCAAATTGAAGTGCCAGTTGGGAATCAACTCGTTCTGTTAGTTTGGTTTTATTGAAAAAAAAAATTAGTATTTGGGGATATCCTTATATTAGAGTTGTGTTAGCAATACTGTGGTATTAGGATTTGGTGCCATTTGATCTCGATGCATATAATGCGATTACCGATTCTGAACATAGGTCAGAAATCCTGTGGCACGCTTTTCGCACCTTGTAGATTCAATTACCCGAAGGATCCACGCTGTTCTGAGGGCTAAAGGGAAGGCAGGTCACTCGCTCTTAGGGTACTCGATCGTGTTCAAAGTGTACTCGATGAAGTGTCAACTCAGTGTAAATTGCAATTGTCAGAAAATATGTATATTTTCGGCCAGTAATGCTTAAACTCAAGTTAAGTCCATTCTGCGCATATTTATTTAATTATTGAATGTATTCTCTTTCAGTTTGTTTTCCATGATAGTTTTGAGACCCTACATGAATACATCTCCCCGGCTCTTCTTCCATCAGAATACGGTGGAAATCTCGGCCCTATGGAAGGACTCTCGGTGTATAATGAAATAGCAAAGTGGCATCCGGAGTACTTGAAGGGTCTTCAATATGGTTTCAAATCTCCAAAGCGCTAACTGTTTATCCAGGGTGTTTGTATCCAACGTAAATTTGTGTAAAGGAAGCATTCGAATTGTCTTGTTGTGCTTATAAAGAGATTTAAAGATCATAGGGACTTAGTTTGAAATGTTCGCCGTCTAAATCTAGTAGGACCGATTTCTTATTACATGCTGCAGTATTGCCAGTTTTACCTAATACAAAGTGGACAGGTGGTTTTCGACCTTTTTTTGTTCCCAGCCAAAATGTTGCTCCAATTCGTGTATACAACTGGAATAAAGTTTTCAAATTTAAGGTAAAAATATTCATCGTCAATTTCATAACTGTTTATCGGAAGTACTTCCCATTGAACAGAATAAATTTACTAAACAAAATGGGAATTTTTAATAAAGATTTTTTTAAAAAGAGAGAAGTGATTTGTGAGTTACTTAATAGTGATCTATAAATTACTTAATAAAATAAAATAAATGTTCTGTTTATACTGTGGGACAACCACGGCCAGAAGAGTTCAAAAGATAATACAGAGAACACAAGAAACAGCGCCGTAATTAGCAGTCACAGGATTGAATCCCAGTCACTTGCAGCACGTGTACTTATGCACCTTCGTGCTTGACTACTTGGCTGCGCTGAGGCCTGTAAGTTTGTAAATTTGTTTGAATTAAAATAACGAATTATTAAAAAGCCTTTGAGCATCTGGAACCTAAACACAAAGTCTTACAATTAAATTCCTGAATTGAGTTCAAAGCACACAGTCGAAGAGCATGGTGCAAAGGGCAGTAGCAGAGGGCTTACAAGTATTTCTCTCAACAATTTTACATGTATCGAAAGTCGTTCGGATGCAGTCTTGTTTAGAGGTAAGGGAGTCTTGTTATGTGGTGATGCAAAGAACGAAAATTCAATTTTGTTTCAAGCTATAGAAAACTGCGACTGTAACCTATGTATCGGTAACACCAGCATATGGTAAAGATGTTCTGATTCGCTTCCTTTTTTCACTGGTGTCAGATTTAGGATTACCAGGGAGTGTGTGGATAATGAGGTGCACTGTAGAAGTTCAGCAACTCTTCTAACACAAAAATGGTGCACTCGTGAATAGCACTGTTGGTATAAACACCGTCTTGGAAAAGACACCAGTTCGAATCTCATCAATAAAGCGAAGCATTTTTAAGGGTATTTTTCGAAACGCGAATGAGTTAGTCGGTCTCAAACGAAGACAGCATGGTTTTTACTCCCGAACACCAGGATTTTCGTCCGGCAAACGGCAATTGGCCACAGAACGTATCATGCAATTTTCAGTAATGTTATGTCGGTTCAATTCGGCCGAAGTTGCTGATGCGCGTAAACTCTACCACAATATTGGGCAATAACAGAAATAGTAGAAAAAATTAGCACATTGATGTCGACTGATCGTGGAATGATGTAAAATCAATTTTAAGTTACAAAGGATCCTACGCACAAGGCTGACAGAAGATTTGGAAGAGGAGAACATCGGTCCTAGTTTCGTTTCACATGAACAAGAGCTGCTCAGACTCCAAACATTGAAACAGTTATTATTATTAATATTATTCCGCTGCTAGAGGGGGCTAAGAGTAAGCATGGCTACTGTATTAGCGCTATGAGTAGATTGGAAATCTTTGCCATTTGTAAATTGCTAAATTCTTTCTTTAGTTGTTTATTTCGTGTAAGTGCATTATCTGAAACGTCTTGTGTTAAAACTAACTCTACTCCAAAGATTTGCAAACATGAGTCATAATATATGCAAAACGTGTAACCTACCGCTCAGGTGCTAGATGTGGTATGTCATGGCTGTGTGGGGGGGGGTTATTTTAATTCTATTTATTTATCTCTTTTTATCTTTATTTATTAAACCTATATCTCACACAAGATTACTACCCTTATTTATATTTATTTAGATTTTTCTTAGGTGCCCTCACACCTATCAAACCCCACCCTTTGCCACCTGACTGCTATACCCTGTATATATCACAGAAGATTCTCAAGATCTTGAGGGTAATTTCTTTTGATTCCCTTTAATCAGAGACCAGGATTCTCTAGCCAAAGTGTGTGAGAGAAAACTCTTAACTAGGCAAGCAAGGCGTATGTTACTTAGAATAACAGGACTCAAAGTGAAAACAAAACAGGAAATTTATTACACGCACATATACAACACAATATACAATTGAATTAGAAAGCATACAGTCGGAATATACAAAGTCGACTCAGAGATAACTTGCATACATTATTCTAATTACAGTTTACATTCACTAGCTAATCTGAGTGACCATTATATGAAAACACTTGATTCATTCTTCTTGCCCTAACTAACTCCTAACACTTGTACATTCACTATACTTATTTCATTTCTCCTGGATACAAATCTGTTTCATATATTAATAATCAAATATGATACATTCATCATTCAGCTCTGTGTTCTCACCACACTGTTACAATATATTTGTTAACCAATCTTCAGTATCCTAAAGTCTCTACTTGTTATTAGTCGTTCAGATAAACAAACAAATCTTCATCAATTAAAACACTATATTCAAAGTTGCTCATGTAACTTAATTATCTATAACTTTAAAACATATTCAGCATCCTTCTTTATAATCTTTACCACCCTTCTAACACATTATATCTGTTATATCAATTTCATCTATTACTCATTCCTTAGTTTCCCTTGCATTATACACTAACCCTTTTTAACATAGTGAATTCTGTTAGTATATCTACTTCAGAGATAATTTATCTTTCACTTTACTGTCTAGTGCTACTCCCTTTTCATTAATTACCCTACTATTTCACTAACAGTCCTTCTTGTTAACTTAGTGTATTTAATATATCGCTTACCTACTTCTATCTTTTTCTCTTCTTCTCTGGGGAGGTTTCAGGCTTCCATCTTAGGCTCTCCAGGCTATCTTCGAAGGCTTTCCTTCATCTGCTTTCTCCTGAATCTGCTTCAGATGATTTTCCGGAACTCTTAGCTGCATGGGTCTGGCGTCCTTTCTCCTACTGTGAATACATAACTCCTCCTTTACTACAGATCATTCAGATGTATCTTTCTCGAAGAGGTCGTTATCTTTCCTGGTTCACTTAACTGTCTTTCATAATCCTTTTCTTATCATCCTTAGCCTTCCCGTTACTTTTCTACTCTTAAATATTTTTCCCCTTTCTGTCTAGGGCAGATGCGTTCCAGTTTCAGTGCAGAAATGTAGGGAGTGCCTTTTTTGGCACTCTGTGCCAAAAAAGGCACTCCCTACATTTCTGCACTGCCCAACTTACTTTTCTCACTCTGTCTCTGCCATCCCCCTTTAGCCACACTCCCTCTTACACTTGCCACTTCTGTTGTGCAACAACTGCACAACAGAAGTCTCTTGCCACAACTGCGAGGATTGGATGTGACCCAATCCTCGCATTTGACTTAATCACAAGATGGATAAATACAGTCACCCTCTATGCATCAGCCAAAACCGTACACATTTCTCCAAGAACTAGAGCTTGGTGGACCAAAGATCTAGCGCGCAGTTTCCACAACAAGCAATACCTTCACAGGCAGTGGAAAATCTCTGGCACAACCCAAGATCGAATCCTATACTCCAGAGCAAGAGCTATGTTCAACAGACTCAAGGCATCAGCAATAAAGAGATACACCGATACTACCTTGTCTAAAGGAAAAGCGCCATACTCATCAAGACACAGTTGCATTAATTCAAATCTTGATCTAGATAACTGGATGGACTACATTTCAAGATTCAAAACCAAGTCCGCTTCTGCTGAAATCCCTCTCCAAAACTCTCAATTTGCTGCTACTGATGACCTCTCCATAATTTCCATCACAAGACAGCAACTGATATATGCAATTAACTCCCTGCGTCCATCTAGTACCGCAGGCTGTGATAAGATACCTCATTTCATAATTAAATGCCTTAGCCCCTATATCCTAGATGCATTACTCTCAATCTACAACTCAGTTCTTTCCACACGAGTTTTCCCTGCTCAATGGAATGAATACTCTGTGAGGCCACTACCTAAAGTTAAAACACCAACAAGCCTAAAAGATTTCAGACCAATCTCAACTTCTTCCACCCTCCTGAAACTTCTAGAAAAGGCACTCCTTCCAGCATTAAACAAACAGCTGATGCCACAGAAGCTGAAACAGTTCCATTTCGCAGTCGAAAATAGATCTACCATAACAAACCTCATGGCCGCACAGATATCAATTCTTCAAGCCTTCGAAAATAAATCTGAATTAGCTATAGTGTACGCCGATATTGAAGCTGCTTTTGACAGTCTAGACGTCACAGCCCTTCTCAGTCTTCTACAATTCTTCTTCAGGATTAATGGAGACCTACTAGCTTTCCTCACCGCCTTATTGAAGAACAGAAGTGTCCACCTCACTTTGAAGAAGACCCACTTTACAAGACAAATCAATGCAGGAGTCCCACAGGTGGTGTCCTGTCTGGCCTTCTCTTCTCAGCCATTCTGATTCCTTTCATGCGTCTTCGTGATGATGCTATAATATATGCCGACGATATAAAGTTTCTGACCTTAATCCCACCGTCTGCAAACCCAATGGCAATTACGTCTTCCATCACAGAGAATTTGACCGACCTTTCAACTTACTTGAAGATGTTTGGATTAAACCTTAACCCTTCAAAATCTGCAATAATGATATACTCATTGAAACACCAACCAACAATAATTCAACCTTCAGTTTTAGGTACTCCCATCCCAGTAGTTACCTGCCATAAGGATCTCGGTGTCTATTTTGATCCGAAGCTGAATTTTAATGTTCACACAGAATACCTCCGGAAGCGATTTAACACCCTACGCTGGAGAGCGAAACAACACCTACTTCATTCCAACGATGCCGCCACCACTACCAGATATCTTCAAGCCACTGTTTATCCGGCTATTTTATATGCAGCTGAGATCTGGGCATCTGCGTCGCCCTCTCTTCAAAAACCGGTGTTCTCGTGTGAATACTGGACCCTGAAATGGGCCACAAATAAGCATCGCCGACCCCATCAACGGAGAACAACTGACATGGCTGAGCAGCTAAATGTACCCAGGCTTCCGAGGTTAATTGACAACAGGCGTTTAATGACCTCAGTAAAAATGTACACAGGAGTGATAAACACCCCAAACATCTGGGATTTCTGTCAGTGGCACAATCCTCCACCATCCTTGAGGTCAGAGCCCACACTAACCCTCAAATACAACCGGCTGAAACTGTGTAGTCGGTTCCTACCTGCCCAGGCACTCCCCAAAATTCAGGCACTGCTCCGTCTTGGAGTCGACCTACAAAAAATGGCTACCGACTACAAATACCGTCACCTGCTCCTCGAGTGGATTACATCGGTGGAACTGGGATAACTTCCTCCATATGACGTTCAGTCCTCATATTTTCATTATTATAATTTCATTTTTACATGTTTAATTTGTGTAACTAATATTTTCCATGTAATGGTAAAAAAATGTTTTGCCAATTAATCTCAATATTATAATGTAAAACTCCTGGCCATGTCGCCGTGATGAGTATTATTGTCTCTAGTACATGTTCTGTACTTATCAGCAATAAAGAATTTAATAAATAGTAGGATTAACTGGATTAGCAGGCCAAGATCTAGAGCGTGTTATACAGCAACTAGGACTTGCATTGAAGCTACAGCACAATAAAGAAGTAGCACACTATTACACACCTAACAATAAGAAGAAAAAAAATTACAAGCTTACACTAATTGTGAAATTTTCAAATCATGTGGTAAAGGGAAAATGGATTAGAAAGTCAAAGCAGATCCGACTTACAGCAAATCATGGCTATCAGAAAAATAGCAATATTCCAATCTACATAAATGACTACTTAACAACCCACCTCAAGCAATTATTTTATGAAATAAAACAATTAGTAAAAACTCACAGTTACAAATTTTTATGGTTAAAACATGGAAGGATTTATGTGAAGAAGAATGAATCTTCAAGAGTCAAGAATTTTGAGTTCAAAGAATCTGCAGTATATAAAAGAGACTTCTTTATTGTGAATAATTGTAGTTATTTGAAATCTGGTACTAAGCTAAAATAAAGACATCAGGTATGCTTTTTGAGGAATCACAGATTTTCAACTCACCTTTACATTTTTTAAATAATCCAAATATTCAAGATCTTATAATTGATAAAAATCAGTTCTTTCTTGTAACCCTAATTATCAGGTCATTAAGAAAAAAAATGATTTAACTTCTTGCAATATATAATTGCAGTGAAATAATTTATTTCATGTATAGTTTTAACAGAGGTTAACATAAAAAGTGATGAAATTTCTAATTATAACATACAAGGTTATGACAAGATCTATAACATACTAGGATATGACAAGGTCTATAAGTTGAGAGAGTTGAGAAGAGGTTGGAGGAATAATAATATACTGCAGAATATGCTTTAAGGCAGTACAGGTTTACCACTTAACTCAGTCTTGTGAAAACTGCTGGGTCAAATTATTAGGAGGAGATCCAGAAAACACATTCATGATTTGTGCTATCTATAGACCACCATCAGAGTCTATAAACAGTTTCCTAATTGAATTAGATAACACAATTCTGCTATGGGAAGACATACAGGCTGATAAGACCATACTAGTAGGAGATTTTAATATTAATTTACTAACAGATGAAACTGATAATGTGATACCCAGATACTCTGCAATCTTAAACAATTATGGATTTGAACATACCTTATTTGGAATAATCAGGCAACAAAGGACGGAGAGTGATAGAACAGTAAGCTATTGTTTAGATCACCTTATAACAAATATAAAGTTAAAGTATACTAATTCTTACACACTACTAAATCAACTTTCAGATCACAGAACATGTATACTAATAGTGGATAAGTATTCAAAACAACATCCATGTGAACATAAAAAATTAACAAATGTTACGAAGAAAAATTATTTATCAACAGGTAAACTGAAACAGAACATAGAAAACATATTAATACAAGAGAAAGCATCTTACACAATTAATGCAAATGCCTTTTCAAATAAGATAATACAAATGATAAACAATTCGAGGTTTAATACAGAGAGAAAAGTAAATCACTCAGCTTGCAACACAAATTCTAGGAGTAGCAGGATTAAGCTTAAGAAACCTTGGATGACTAACGAAATAGAAAAATTAATGGTACAAAGGGATAAATACTCCAGGCAGTATTGAAATTGTCCATCAAAGAAAGAACATTATCACAATTATAAAACACTCAGAAATAAATTGACAGGTATGATTAGAAAACAAAAAAAAAACACTTATTACAATCAACTTTTTATGAATAAGCAGATAACTCAAAAGGATAAATGCAACATTATAAATAACCTGTTAAGTGCAAGGAAGAAAAAATCAAGGGGAAATCAAATTAAAACCCAGCAGCTTTCTGGTACAGACAAACAATATGAGGCTGCAAATAAGTTTGCCAAAGCTGTATTAGTTCTCAATAGATATTATATTCATTATTTTCAAAATTCCTTTAATCAACAAGATAGTCTTCCTCAGATAGTGAACTCTTGTATAGTCTTAACTCCACAATATACTCAGATTCTTAAGATTATAGAACAGTTAAAGAATAAGAAATCTCACGGACTGGACTGTATTAAAGTAACCGAAGTAAAGAGAAATAAAGAACAGTTCTCTATTCTCTTGGTGGAGCTCACAGCACGGATGTTAGAGTCGGGAAGCTATACTACAAATTTACTTTCATTTAAGATAATTCCTATATATAAAAAGGGACCGCCTGAAGACTTTTACAGTTATAGACCAATAACCATACAGTCAATTATAAATAAGATAATAGAAAATTATATATTTGCTAGAAAAAATTCCTGTGTATCATTGACAAGACACCATGAGCTACTCTTGCAGACCGCCTGCGATGCTCAGAAAAATTCTTATCCGCCTGCAAAAATACCCCCAGGTCCTATTCATTTTCTACCACTGTCAGTGTAGTACCACAGTGTTGATACTTCACTCTGGGGTTACTGCTTCTCATATGTAGTACTTTACATTTGTCAATGTTAAACTTCATTTGCCACCTCTCAGCCCATCTGCTCAACTTTTCTAGATCTTGTTTCAGTAGCATACAGTCATTAGTGTCCTTATCGACCGTGCTAACCTTCGTATCGTCTGCAAACGTGGACATTAAACTTGATATACCATCATCAATATCATTTATAAATACAGAAAACAACAATGGACACAACACTGAACCCTGAGGGTTCTGTGTTGGGTCCATTGTTGTTTTCTGTATTCCCTGTACGCCACTAATAATATTAGTCCACGAAGAGCAGTGTCCATTGATTACCACTCTCTGTCTTCTCCCGCTCAACCATCCCTTTATCCGTAGCAGCAATTTGCCTCTAATGCCACACTGCTCCAATTTGTTGAACAGTCTTCCATGAGCCACAGCATCAAAAGCCTTTCTAAGATCCAAATATATGATATCAAAGATATTCCCTGCATCCAGTTCCTTTGTGACCACATCATAGTATCCAATCAAATTGGTCAAGCAAGACTTTCCCTTAACAAAACCATGCTGTTTCCGAGCTATAACTGAAGTCTTCTCTACATGATCCTGCAGTGCTTCTTTAACCAGTGACTCCATTCATTTCCCTGGAACAGAAGTTAAACTAACAGTTCTATAATTACTTGAGTCGCCCTTTGATCCTCCTTTGTGAATTGGGGTCACATTTACATATCCCCACTCCATGAGTACCTCCCCTAAGTCCAAAGAAGCTTTCATAATTATTGCTAAGGGTTTGCTTACTTCCTTTGCTGCCTCCTTTAATATAACTGGATAGATCCCATCCACCCCGTGTGTCTTTTTTATGTTTATCTTCAACAACTTCTCCTCCACTTCACTTTACTCTCAGTTATTACAAGATTCTCTAGCTTACTGCCAGAGTTTAACTGACCTCTGACATTCCCCTCCCTGAATAACTCCTCATGGGTGAATGTCGATGCAAAATACTCGTTTAGTTTGTTAGCCACCTGAGCAGGATCATCAACAGTTGAACCATCAATATCCAGTCGACCAATTGGATTCATCCCTAACCTTCTAGAGTTTACATAGGTAAAGAACTCTTTTCTGTTTTTCTTTGCATCCTTTGCCAAGGATTTCTCATAATCTGCCTTTGCTTGCCTCATCTCCTTTTTTGACTTGGTTACAGACCAGCTTATATCTATCATAGGCTTCCCTGTCATCCATTAATTCATATGTATCCCACTCATTTTTATTCTCTGTCATATGTCTCATTAATTCATCTGACATCCATTTAGGCCTAAACCTTGAACAATAATTCTTATTTGGCATGTAAGGCCTAGTATCTTCCAAGATAAATTCTTTGAATGCTTCCTATTTTGAATTTGCTGTTGGTAACGTTATCAGTTGGTTCCACCGTATAGAATTTAAATACTGTCTCAGACCACCGTAGTCGCCTTTACGAAAGCAAAAACTCTTCCCTTTACCCCTGATTGTAGGTACCTCTTTGAGTAAATCCCACTTCAGCACACTGTGATCAATGCCACCTAGTGGTTCCTTGATCTGCAGATTCTTAATGCACGAAGAATCACTACTGATAATCAAATCAAGAGTATTACTCCCTCTAGTTGCCTCCCGAACATGCTGGTGTAGAAAACAATCATCCAATAAATCCACAAAAGCCTTCCTAGTGTGTGAGTGACCAAACCACAAATTCAAGTCAATATCTGGGAAATTAAAATCCCCCATTATAAGACTCTCTGATTTACTGGCCCACTCTATTTCCCTGTACAATATATTATTATACTCATCAGAGTCATTAGGCCTCTAGCACACTCCTACTCTCAATTTTGATCTCCCAATGCTTATGTCACACCAAACTGACTCGACACTGCACTGTCCAGCGATGTCGGCTGGCTTCACTTCCTTGGATTTTATGTGTTTCTTCACTAATAGCATAACCCCTCCTCCCTTTCTATCCTGTCTATCCTTTCTGTAGACATTGTACTCCCCAAATTCCAGTTCTGCATTCCTTATATCTGTGTGACACCACGTCTCTGAAATTCCAACAATATCTGCCTTTCATGCTTTGAGCAATACCTCAAATTCATCAAATTTATTTACCAAACTCCTTGCATTGGTGTACACGCAAGTATACATGCACCTGTTCCTATTCTTAGCTACACTAACACAGCCCATGTGTTTACTGTACCGCATTGACTCCCGGCAGTCTCTGAAATATCCTGCATCTTGTTTTCCAGTAGAAGCAGTGCAAGAATCACTTTCACCTCTGCCAGTGGCTACTGTTAATCTATTAGTCCTTGTACCCTCCCACTTCTCTGACCCACCTAACACTTCCCCGATGGCATCAGCAAATATTCTTGCATCCTTTCTATTTAAGTGTATCCCATTCCTGTAGAAGCAGTCTCTCCTGTTAACACAGAGATCTTCTTGAAGATCTCCTTTATACACGTCTGAGTTACGATACGCAGCCCCATCAAGTAGTGTAAAGAAATTACAGGCAATTGTATATTGGGTTCTGAGGTGCTTGAGCAGGATCTATGATAACCCATTCAGCATCTCTAGATCTATACTACATGTGAACACGAACATGATACAATGGAAAATCAAAATTCTGAGAAAAAATCTTATCACCCTTGCTAAATCATTATCTAATACGATTGATTTCTCCAACGTGCAAGAAATCATTTCAGCCTCAAGTATCCATCCAAGACAGCGACATAACAAAGAGTATTGGTCGACTTTTGCAACTTCGTCTGTCTTATAGATATGTTCCCGCAAACATTGAACATTTGATCAATCTGCAAATTGACCACAACAGACTTTTGGATAACAAGATATGGGGGAGGAATATCCTGGAAGACTTGCAGAGATGAACCAGCCTCCATGCAAGTCATTGCATCTTATAGACCTTCACGTGCCCTCTACAGACGCATAAATTTAGGAATTTATTTATTCGAGGATGTCTTCTGTCTTTTAATATATTGTTCTCAATAGATTGTTAACTTTATTTATTTTTACCGATGTATAGGTGTTCAAATCTGTTTCCCCCTCTTGTGAATATATACACTGCCCTACCATTAATATCCCTACATCCGTCCATGGATGAGGAAACAGGTCCTAAGCAGGCAACACGTCACTGAACCTGCTATAAATATGTACACTGGGCTTCGAACAGATAATTGCAAAAGTGGGAATGCAAGATAAGAAGTTCAACAGAATTAAAAGACTTCCAACGTGAAATGATAGTATGATGCCACATAAGCAAGCATTCTGTACGAGATATCGCAGTCATTCTGGGGATCCCTAGGTCAACGGTTAGTGACGTCATATGCAAGCATTCTGTACGAGATATCGCAGTCATTCTGGGGATCCCTAGGTCAACGGTTAGTGACGTCATATGAAAATGACAGAGGAATGAGACTGAATCTTTCAAAAAAAAAAAAAAAACGGCCTTGTAAACCTCGAAAGCTAACAGAATGGGATAAGAGAACTCTGCAAAGAACTTTATGCCAAATCGTAATTTGGCGTAAAGTCTCAAGTAACACAAACCTCTGTGAGGGTATTGGGACTAATTTCAGCACTAGTACAATGCAGAGGACACTCCATGATATGGTTTACAACGGTCGTGCAGCTGTTCAGAAGTCGTTGATCACCTCGACACTTACTAGACGCCGATTAACATGGTGTAAGGAGCGCGAATCCTGGACTATAGAGCAGTGGAAAACAGTTCTATGGACAGATACGTCGACGTTTACACTCTACCAGTCTGATGGCTGTTCCTGGGTGTGGCGAATGCCAGGGGAACAGTTCCTTCCTGATTGTATCCTCCCAACAATGAAGTTTGATGGAAGCAGTGTCATTGTATGGGGCTCCTTAAATAGTTTGGCTTGGACCAATTAGTCGTAATGGACAAAAACCATGAATGTTGTGCAATACCAGGACAGCCTGGACAATTATGAACTTCCAACATTATGACAATACTTCGGGGAAGGCCTATATTGTATCAGCAAGACAACGCGCTATGGCCCAACCAACATGCTGTACTGAAACCGTGCCGTAATAACGGACAAGCAATCCCGTACAACAGCCCGGACATAACCCTTGTGGACAAGAAGGAAAAGGCTACCTATCTGATTGACAAAGCAGTACCCAAAACTGGCAACCTGCAGAAAAACCGTGTGATAAAAATCAGGAAGTACACGAACCTAAGACAGGAGATCAAAGAGATTGGCATATGTAACAAGTAACGACCATCCCGATCATCGTGTCAACCACAGGTATGGTGCCAAAGACCCTACATAACAGCCTAGCAGCAATAGGTCTCCCAGCGAACACCTACAAGGAACTCCAGAAAACCGCAGTCCTGAACACCTGTAGGATAGTCAGAGAGTTCCTCGACCAACAGTAATACTAGATATAACAACCAACTTGTGTACTTGATATTAATACCAGTCAAGTGATGTAATCCCCCTGATCAGGGAAAAAATATAAATAATAATAATAATTAATTAATAAAAAAAATAATAATATAATACAATTCAATTACAATACAATATAATACAGTTTACTCTTCAAAAGAATTTGTTTAAAATAAATAAACTTATTAAAAAAATTAAATTTCTTGAGAACAAATTGTACTCATCATATAAAACAGTTTTCCCTACAAATTTATTATTTAACAGAAAAAATAAAGAAATTACAACACAGTACATTCGGCGCCTCCGTAGCTAGGTGGGCAGGAGGTGTAGTACACGCTTCTTGATTAGACTGGCGTTCGAGCCCGTGCCCACCAAATACGGAAGATGCAGAGAGGTCAGAAAATGACCACCGCATATCCCCGGAGCAATATGGTCTTAGTTGCTAATGCTCCTAAAAACCAAATAACAAAAACAAACATAGTACATTTCACACTGTAAACAGAGATAGTAACTTTTATGCATAACAATTCTAATCTACTGAATCACTAATTATCAAAAATTTTCTTTCGAAAATCTCAATTTGAAAATAGGATGACTTCTCCTAAGTCTGAATTCAACGCTAGCCAACAAATAGTTTGTTATATTCATTGCATGCCTTTCTCCAAGTCTATTTAGTACATCAGTATGAGGCAAAACAATTGCTTTTGGGTTCCTTAAATCATGTAAAAAATTCCTTTGCAGATTCAACTCTTCAAAAATAATGTTCAGATCATTCAAGATTATATTTAATTTCAGTTTTTGAATTGGATAAAGTATTTTATATTTTAACAAAGATTGCCTTCTCTGTTTGCATTTTCCCATTATAAGTCTCAAAATTCAGTTAATTAAATTATATTTGTTCGTGCCCACACATTGACTAAATAATTGAGTTGGGGATCCATTAATGCACAGTATAAGGTAACTTTGTTCTAAGATTCAACTTATTCTTAATGTAGTACACATAAAATGTAATTTTTTTCAGCAAATTTGATGTGTGAGTTTCTCAATTTGGACTGCAGTCAATCCATAACCAAAAGCAACAATGATTTGAAACTTCTACCGCAGTTTAACATTTGCAATTCTGGAAATTCTAATCATGAAGGCATTCATGTTTATGCAATTTCATAGAGGGATGACAATCCAAGATTTCAAGAGGAGGTCTAATTATCAAAAATTTTGATTTTTCAAAGCCGAGCGCTAATTTATTATCATGTAGTCAACTCTGAAAAGGAATAAGTTCCTGCTGTAAATCAGGCTTTTAAATAAACAATGTCGAAATTATTCCCTTAATACAGCTCATGAGTGACCTTGTCAAAATAGCTAACGAGGTTTCTTAACCTGATTTTCCAACTGTACATAAGTTGTTTATATCAACTTATTGATATAATCTTGTTGTTTATATCAACAAGATTATATAGAACTAAAAAACAATAAATTCACTAAATTCTCTAATAAGGTCTGCGTGCTCTTACCCTTCTGATATGAGAATAGAGAGTTGTTTAGCAGTCCGCATTGATGTATGTGTTTGCTAATATGGGAAAAAATATAATTTCTGTTATCTTAATTAATTAATTAAGTTTGATAAATTAAGTAAATAATAATGTGTTTGAGAAGTCGACTCATTGTGCTTTCGAATGTATGGGGCTGCTTTCTATACGTTAATAAACGCGGCAGTTCACTTTGCAACTCACGTGTATCGCTCCTTGTGCCTTGCGTAAGTTGCCAGTAACGTCTCTGTGAGATTTGTTTCATGATGCCAAGTCATCTAGTGTTCTTATGTAGCGTTTGTGTGTCGACTTGGCGTATGGTGCTGTGTCATCTTGGGTCTCTCTGGTGGCTGGATGCATAGTGACGAATCGATTTGGCTGCTTCAGCTGCGTACATGTATGTTAGCTTGCCAAAAAATCCAAGAATTTTGAGAGAATGGATTGAAGGGTAGGGAACGCGATCATTTTCGCTGATTGTTTTTTGTTATAAATCATGAATTATTACTACTGGTCAACGTGCCTGAAATATAAGAACCAACTTTCCTCCTTCATGATTTATCCGTTCAACTTCCGTTTCCTAGAACGAACGTCTCTTCACACGTATTTCCTGAAAATTGCAATCTACAAAAATTCAAGTTAAAAGTCAACAGTATCTTCTTTCATCTTCTTCGCCTTCGACCCACTAAGTACTCTAAGTTCCAATGCCTTTCGTGTTTTGGTGGTTTATAAAAAAGGGAAAAAAAAGAAAAAGAGAACTTCCTGCATTAAATAACTTGTTCTATGTCAGAAATATGTTTTACGAATTTAAACTATGTAATCAATGTTAGCCGAAACGGAAATGAAAAAACAGAGTATTCTGTAGTTGATTTTAAGTCTGCTTGACGCATATGCCGCCATTCACCTCGCAAGGATGCACCTACCTTTCGCACACACGAGCACGGCTATTCGATATCATCTTAGGGATATATGCTGCTATATGTGGGGGGGGATTGAATTCCTCGATAAGTGTTCTTCTGTCTACAGGTATCGTGCCTGATCTCTTTATGAGTTGCACACGTGAAAGTATAAAAACAGGAAAATAAATGTACTGAAAATGTTGGATTAAGTATGTAAGGAAAAGGATAAATATTCATAGGCTGATTGTATAATTTTAATGGAGGAAACCAGTTTTTAACCTTAGAATGAATGTCAGCAGGATTACCAAACAAGAACATAAAAGATATTTTCCTCCACGTGCGTATCATGTGGTCAGAAAAATAGAACTGGCTAGGGAGTTGGAAGAAAATGTAGACACACACATCACGTGCAGAAATATCTGATGACCATAAGACAAATTGCACTTATAACCATGTGCTGCTTAGTGAAAGAGCACTCCGGTCTCTAAACTTGGATCCGGTCAATGTGAATCAGTATAGATGTAATACACAACCTCGAAAAATTATTCAGGCATCTCTCAACCCTCCTCTCCTGAAGGTATATAAACGAATAATAATAAATGATGCCATGATGGCGCACGTATAGAAAAATAGATAGAAAAATGAAGGAAATATTACCAGTAACCAGTTTTCATTCCTTACTTTGCAAGTTGCACTTCTCTGTTACAATGTCGTTAACTTGATGGAATGCATTGGTCTTTGGAAGTCAATAGTGCATTGTATGCTTTTCAGGACGCAATCCATTACTGACTCCCAAAGACTAATACATTCCAGCTGCTGTCATGTATGAATATCCTCAAAGGGATTTGTCCCTCAAGTCGAAGATAGCTAATATTGCTAATCTGAGAAGTTTTTGCGCGAAGCCTTTAACAGCAATCAGTACTATAATGGAAGAATGATTTTCGTTATAATATACAGTATTTCCATTATGAAGCTGGGTGCCCTTCCGCAAGGAAGAGTATCTATTCCAGCAGATCCACATGTCGATCTGCGGGAACGTATTCGGAAAATGGGGACAACGTTAGTAAGGGGAACAAAAGGGTAATTTTACCAAGAAAGGCTTCAGTGCGAATTGCAGCGTTTAGAGACTAGGAACCTGTGAGGTAGTCAGATCGAGATATCTTTTAGTATTTAGTATTAGTATTAGTAATGGCCATATTGTTCCAGGAATCTTAAGGCTTCTGCACCAGCCAAAAAAAAAAAAAAAAAAAAAGGAAAATAGGAGAAAACATAATAAACAACCTATGCATTTCCTTCCTCCTGTAGGTAAAGATCCAGCTGACCTTTGAATTTCCCCAAAATGTCAGCCTCAACCACCCATGGAGGTAACTTTTTCCAGTAATATACAGTTTCATTAATAGTTAACAGAGCAGCAAAGGCGCAATACGTTCTACGTTATAAACAAATTAGTTTAGAAATGGAGGAATTACCTCTATGATGTCTTGTAGAACACTTCAGTACAGTACAACCGTATTGTAAAAACAATTTAATTGATTTAAAACCAAATAAATAATGAATCCATACTTTCAATACTTTAAAAAACTAATATTAAAACATGAAAAGCATTACATTAACACTCCTCTTAACCGTTAAGAAACTAAAGAATTTTGTTAGTTCCCTGAAGCGGAAGGGCTTTTCGACAAGGGTCGAAATTCGCGGTTTCACTTTCCTGTGATCATGACAAAGAAAAGACAGATGCGCGCAATGCTCTTTTGAGTCCATGTCAGCCTAGTGTTTTTTATTTAGAGCCGGACCTTTTCTTCCTACAATCGCTATCCATCGTGGGCGACAACAAGGAAAAACAACTACAAAATTTCAGCGAATATCAGTTGAATTAAGGCAACATATTCTAATAAAAGATACATATTTATTACAGTAAATTGATGCTTATGAAGTAAAGGAAATCCACTTCGACAGAATGGATAAACTGTAACCACTCTTACCTTAAAGACCGCCGTAGCCGAGTGGTCAGGCACGAGGTGCATAAATACACGTGCCTTGAGTGACCGGGGTTGAAGCCGAGGATTACTAAATGCAGTGCTGTTTCTTTTATTTTTGAATTCCTCAATCCTGTGGTCGCCCAGGAGTATAAACAGAACATTTATTTATTATTATTGGGCATATATTTACAACTAAAATGGCATAAATATTAATTTTTAATGGAAAAATGTATCGCACAAGCATAATTTGATAGAAAAATAAATAAATTCCTTCCCTTCCGCTGTACATGTCATATGCAACGTGATGTCAGCCTGTTCTAATAACTTGTATAACACCGCTGATAAACATTCGTGTTAAATTAATATCACTCGTCTTTGGCGACAACTATTTCAAACATTAAATACTTTTGGGCATAATTTTATAACTTCTTCAATCTTTAATAAGTGTATATGACAGCACAATGCTATAAAAAGTGTCATGGCACTTTTTCTAGACCAATGATGATGGGTCTAGTAAAATCCAATGCAACCATTCAATTGTTATAAAAATATTACGTCAGAATGCCAAGAATTAGTTTTGAAATGAGGCCAGCAATAGCGTATATGAAAATCACACACAGGTTCTGGGAAGGGGAAAATGGTTAATGATATTTAAGACCTTCGTTGGCACTCTTCCAATATTTGATGCCACTGTAAAACAAACCGGTATGTGTTGCAATTAACGACGAAATGCTTCCACAAGTACATTTTCTTAATTTCTCTTCTGGTTTCGACTGCTGAGGAAGGTTTTACTG
This sequence comes from Mastigoproctus giganteus, assembly GCF_048544385.1. Lineage (NCBI taxonomy): Eukaryota > Metazoa > Arthropoda > Arachnida > Uropygi > Thelyphonidae > Mastigoproctus > Mastigoproctus giganteus. The sequence goes on along the minus strand of NC_143585.1, from coordinate 11,010,915 downwards.
CTAATATTACAAGGTAAGAATTTTATGTAAATTTTTCTATGCTGTCCTTTATATTAGATGACAAGGAATTGCAGTTTTATCGAATTGTTTTCCTCTCTCCTGTAATAGAACTTGTCGAAGTTGTATAGTTTTTATTGTATTGTACTTTATTGTATTTTATTGTATCTTTATTTTCAGACACAGTCGCCTAATTAAAAGTGTTTCTCTTATTAGCTCATTATTATTCGGTCTGATTTCATTAATATTGTCTCAATTCTGTTTGTGTCAGTTCGTGAATAAAACATTCTTTGAAATAAATGAAATATTATTTTAGTAATGATATTTTTCATCACTTAAACGAATGGAATCAAATTTGGAGACAGCATCTTAAAAAAAAGAGACATTGAGTTTCTTGAAAGGGTCCAAAGACAGGCAACTCGAATGGTAAGGTCGTCAAAATGACAACCGTATGAGGAAAGACTCCGATTATATATGCTACAGAGCTTGGCATCCACGAACCTGAGAGATGACCTGATTGAGGTTTTTTAGGCTCTGAGAGGGATTAGTAAAATGAATAAAATTATAATTCTTACAGTTCTAAACAATTCGAGAACTAGGGGCCATAAATTCAAATTACAGGGCTTGAGGTTTAGATTACATTGTAGGAAGTTTGCTTTTAGCCAGTTAGTCGTTGATTGGTGGAAAAAGTTTCCCCGAGAGATATTTGAGGCTGTCCGTTTGAACAAATTCAAAAATCAACTGGATAGTCACCTGCTGTGTGATGAGGGACGCATATAATTTGTTTTCTTATCTACTTTTGTTTTCTTTTGCCAGTGCAACAAAGTCGGTTGATGCAATCAAGATATTAGAGATAAATGGACAACGGTCGAGGTTAGCTGCAGATGAAATCAGGAAGACAGATATATAGAGCACAAATTTGACATAGTTTGTGTGCAAGAGCCGTATTTCTCGAAACAGGTTAGTGGTTTGTCTCATAAGGTTATGTGTTACCCTGTTTCTGTTAAAATGATAGCTTCTACTGATTCTCCTCCAAAGGCAGCCATAATTGTGTTCTACAATGATCTTATTATTACTTCACTAGCAGGGGATCACTCCTCAAATGCAACCTGTGTGCTAGTTTCCTCTAAAACAATTTCATTCTATTTGGCCTCCCTCTATTGTTCCTGGTCAGAAAATGTGCAACAGTCTCTTCATCTATTGGACTGAATTTGCGTTAAATTTGCTTCTAAAAATTTAGTTATGGCTGCGGATTTGAGCGCGAAATCATTGACACGGAATAGTCTCCTCACTGATACCCGAGGAGAACAATTTCAGGAATTCTTCCTCTTGCATAACTTATGCGTACAAAACATACAGGAAAAACCGTTTACGTTCTCCACAACAAACGGGGAATCAAATATACATAGATGTAATGGTAATTCCTATAAAATGGCAGGAATAGACGTAACTTCTATAAAATGGCAGGAAAAATCTTAAATTGGGACGTAAATCCTGATTTGATAAATAGTGATTACAGGGCAATAACCTTTGAATTAAACTCTGAGTCCCAGCGGAACTTACCCCTAATCCAGGACCAGGATCTAAGGAGATTCTGTATGAATAAGGTAAATTTGAAAAAAAAAAAAACTTAAGGAGTACCTGCAGACCATATTTAATAACCAGGAAGCAGACAATATTTAATAACGTCAACAAAATTGAGAATATACAGGGTCGACAGATGTACCGCTGTTCTTCTTAGCAGAACTTGAAGCTGCCACAGCTACCAAATAACAAAAAGTGTCCAGGCATTGATCTCTTGGAAAACCAGCTAATCATGAAATTCCTTTTTATTTCCTTTTTATTTATTTTTTATTTTATTTTTTTTATATATTAATTATTATTATTTAGTTATTTATTTATTTATTTATTTTTTGTTTTTATCATTGTTTTGTTCGGATTTTTTTTTTTTTTTTTTTTTTTTGGCTGGTGCAGCATAAGCCATAGGCTTTCTTGCACCATGCGGCCGTTACTAATACTAATACTAATACTAATTCTATGAATTGCACCCAAACATTCTCCCATATATATTCAAAAAAATGCTTCTTAGAAAGCCTCTTTCCAGAATCTTGGAAACTGGCATCACTCAAAATCCTGAATAAACCGGCCAAGAAGAAAACAGATCTAAGAGCATATGGGCTAATATCTCTATTGGCGAACCTCGGCAAGTGCTGTGATCGGATGATTGCATTTAGAATCCTGAAGAATTTACAGGAAAATAACCTGTGTTCTATCAATCAATATGGATTTAATCTCGGCCTTATGGCTTAGATCTTAGTGTAGTGTCTGTTCTCGTTAGCTTAATATCTAATATGGATTTAAGAAAGGACATTCAATAGAAGATGCTATTGCAACTCTGCGTAAATATTACAAGACTCACAGAGCAAATATGTCTTGCAGTGTTCACTGTCTTTGAGGGTGCTTTCGATCCCCTTTGGTATGGGAGCTCCCTCGGGTAATTTCGAAAAGCAAAATGTGACTAGTACACGTACCAAGTAATGCGTTCTTATTTTAAGGACAGGAGAATCAAAGTTTATGCAAGGCACCTTGAATATAGTACAACTGTTTCTAGAGGATGCCCTCAAGGATTAATATTGGGGCCTCTCCTCTGGAACGCAGTATTGGACCGGTGGCTGACGAGAGACAACAATGGATATATTAAAATAGCATACGCGCATGACCTGGTGGTTGGAGTGACGGGTAGGTCAAGAACCGTAATGGAACAATGTATTCAACTTCCATATGTTTATCATACCAAATATTTAGGGATGACAATCGATGATAAATTAAGTTTCCTTACCCATGTTTCCAACATTGCAGTTAAAATTTTTAACTTCACTGCTCTCTTTGGTTCGGATTACACGAAAAGAATGAGGACTGAACAAAAAAACCTTGTTATTATATTACAGAAATATTTTTCTCCCCATCGTCACATATGCTGTAGGAGTGTGGTTTTGGGCAGCTAATAAGTCCAAATTAAGACAAAACTACATTCACTCCAGCGAGAAGCACTTTTGTCCTTCCTACAAGCTTCCAGGACTGAATCGAATAACGCACTTCAGGTCATAAGCGGATACTTTACCCTTGGTTCTAGTTGTTATCTTCAGGGAATAACGTATGAACTGAAAAAGGCGTTTCTACCAAAATTTTGGAAATTGAATCGAATCCTGCAAACAGCTTAATTAAGAGATACGACGTGTATGGGAAAAATTGATACAAATTTTCAACTAAGATGGACCAGTACTATGCATGGTGAAGTTACCACGAATTATATTCAACGGGCTGACTGGTAAAATACGCGACGTGGCAGCTCGATTTTCTTCAGTTATGCCAACTACTTATCTTTCGACAGGCCACGACGCGCTCAGGGCTAAACTATTCGATGGAGGACTTGAGCAGAACCCTTACTGCTCCTGCGGAGACTCGAAACATGAAAGCATGTGTTACTATATTGCCATAATGACAATGAAAGACGAGAAATGCTGGAAAAATTACCCACGCTTACAGAGGACAATGTTAACCCTCTGGTGGAAACCTGAGATATTTTTCCTGCCTTACAACGATTTTCAGTGGCAGCATTTAAGAAAAGGATCGAACTGAGGGCCCTTCTCCAAGAACAAATGTAAAAATATGACTCAGTATATAAAATAGTAATTAAATTCAATTTAATAATTGAGATTTATAAATATTCTCTGATATTCTAATGTATTATAAAGAGATAATACGTGGGGGTTTAGAAACCTTCGTAACGTGATCTACAAAAAACATCAGAACGAAAATGAGGTTTTAATTTAAGTTGTCTGCATATTCAATAATTGACAATGTGAAATTTCATTCCCGTAGTTTATCGTACACCACAGGTGGAGCCCGGAGTCTGAGGAAGGATGCTATGGTTGAAAAAGTGGAGTATCGAGTAATGATCAAGTTCCTGCATTTGCAGGAAAAGAAAGTTCAGGAAATTGAGGAAGAAATTAAAGCTATGTATGGGCAGAATTGTCCATCCTATGACGCTAAAAAAAGTGGAAACGGGTGTTCCAGTGTGGTCGTACGAGTGTCTTTGACGAGCCAAGAGAAGAAAGGCCATCAACATCCACAGAAAGCGTGACGGTTCCAAAGGTTGAGAGCAGCTGATGTTGAGTGACAGATGTGTGACTATTTATTTCAACACACATGCAGTGGGAATTAGTTATGGGTTTGCCTACAGCATTCTACATTCGACATTATCTGTGCCATATAAACTCTGTGGAAACAAACAGTATCACTATGAAAGCCAGAAAAAAAAATTATTTGTTTCAAGTATTGTGCTGGGTTCTGTTGGGTGTCCTAGCTTTCGGCCGCATGGCCCCCTGGTGGAACCCCACATTGCCCGCTGTTGACACGTAATTCTCTGGCTAGCCTCCTCCAGGCCGCCTGAGCTTCCTGGAAAGAGACCAATTAAAAAAAAAATAATAAGATATAGGATACAGGGAGTACAGGATGTATCGGAGAGGGTAAAGGAAAGGAGGTATAGACAGGCGAAGGAGTATGTATGAAAAAATTCAATCGACCTGAGTGTCAAGTTCAGTAGCTAGAAGTAGTCACAATCTAGGTGAAGATGTTCACAGTTGAGTTAATACAATCGAATCTGGACGAATCTGAGGTGGAGATGTTCAGTATATGAGAAAAGGGTGTTGATCAATGTGCATTAGTTCCAGGACGTTGTACCGGTGATCTACTTCTGGTGAAGAGATCATTGGCGAAGACAGAGAAAGCGTGGTACTGGTCTTCCTCATTGATCAGAAAAGGTTCACTTCCTCGAGGCAAGGTATGTATTTTTGTTATGAGAAAAGTTCGCAGATCCTCGTAGAGCGGGAAAACACAAAATAGGTAATCCCATTCTTCGTTTTCACCACAAAGACAGCGAGGATCATCCACGACATTCATAGAGGCAAGTTTGTAATTTATGGATCCATGGTCTGTAATTAGGAAAGTGGCATATAACCCTGGGCTGTACCATGCTGGAGCTTTAGGATAGATCTGGTCTATTTGAAGTAAGAATTTTTTAGTGATGGAGTCTTTGGGGGTGATATTCCAAATATTTTACCAAGCGTTAAGAAGGTAGACTGCAAGGCGCTTTTTCTTCTTTGATGGTGTTTTCTGGGTTTGTACTGAAATCCAGATTGGTGGTAGGGAGTCCCTTTGCGAGTCGGTAGTGCACGCCTTTGCGAATTATCTGCAGGTCCAGAGGAAGAACTCCTGCCAAGACTTGGAGCGCTGGGTTGCTTACTGTGCAGCAGGTACGAGTGATAGTGAGAAAGATATTATGCTGAATGGAGGTGACTTTCCTTTGGTTACGAACAATGAGTGCACGACGATACAAGACACCTGCACAGTAGGTTATAGTGGGAATAAATACAGCTTTGTATAGCATTTGCAGTGAGTGGCGATTTAGGCCCCAATCACACCTGCTATCCTCACTACCATTGCCGTGTAGTTCCTGACTTTGCGATGAAGCTAGTCTAGATGCGGTTTGCTTCTAGAGTCGAGAATTATCCCAAGGTACCTCATCTCAGTTGCCAGTTTGATGGTTCTACCAGTAATTTTAATCTGCGGCGGCCTGCTTATTTGAAGGGTTTCTCTGAGTAGATTTGAAGTAGTTTACTCAGTGGATATATGGAGTTTATGGAGGCTGGCTCACTCGTGTAGCTTTGTAAGGGCTTCCTTTCCAGGGAACCTGTGGAGTTTCCAGTGACTGTCAGTAGCAAGTCGTGTGCGAAGGCTTGGTTGGAAACATCCCCCAGGTCTAGGTTCAGGAACTCATCCATGACCACATTCCATAGGAAAGGGCCAAGGACAGAACCCTGGGGTCAGCATCTGTAGACATTTTTGGAGACTTCTCGATCGGCATTTCTGACTGTAACACTTCTGCTGTGCAGATAGTCCTGTATGCAAAAGATTTGCTGGAACGCTAGCTTCTCTGAGTCTTCGTAGTATGCTTGGACACCAGAGCAAATCAAAGGCTCCGGCGAAATCCATTGATATTACTAAGAAGTATTTGGTAGCTGAATTTTTGACAGAATCCACGAGCTGTCGAAGAACATCTTCTGCTGAACGGCCTGCCCGAAAGCCGAACTGATTTGGGGACTGGAGATTTGCATTTTTATAGTGTTTTTCCAATCTGGATAAGAGAAGACGTTCAAATAGTTTGCTTAAACCGGAAAGGACTGCTATGGGACTATATGGCTGCTCTGGTGGCTTACTTGGGATCTTCAAAATGAGGCGTAGTTGGCCTCTTTCCAGACATCCGGGAAAAATCTAACTTCCAGACAATGGTTGTACGGGCTGAGAAGGAAATTTGATTGCGTCTCTGCAAGCTTCCTAATTACTTCTTCTTCAATGAAGTCTAACCCTGAGCTTTTTTTTTGTTTTTTGTTTTGCCAATGGAGAGTTTTAATTCATCTAAGTCGAAAGGCTGTATTCTACATGAATATCTGCACATTGTAAGACACAAAGTCTTACAAATTAAATTAAATGTCTATATAATTTATGATAGAACGCTAGATTGAGTGATATTATAGACCTTACAAGAAAACACTTAAAGTCACAAATATTGTTTAAGATAATGGGTCTCGCGCTAATGGAATTAATTTAAGAGAAGGTTAAATTTAATGTACAAGCAAATATACCTTGAAGATAAACATTAGAAAGAGATATACGATCAGCGCCCACTACCTGAAGCAGCAAGTGAAGATATCGAGACGGAACAGTGGGGGGTTAATTGATGGCATGGCAAAAGGGACGGAGTGCTCCAGAGATTACAATAGGGGTAACAGGTGTAAGCGTTTTTGTTGACTGCAAACAGAGCGGGTGTGGTCATTTTAAAATAAGGCGAGACGAATCAAGAAAATGGACGCAGGTGTTTTCTGGATGATACTGAGCTCCGAAATTTCGATCACCTTCCAGAATATTCGAGAATTCTCTAGAAACGGAAGTCCTCTCTACACCGGAAGGGGCTCGACCATCGTGTCATGGGTCATAGGCAAATGAGAATGGAGACGATGATGGTCAGATAGAAATGATTGGTCGAGGAAAGGAGGGCCGTTACGAAATTTTGGGAAATAAAGGGGGAAGAGCGCACGCAAACGAGAGCGATAAAGTTTTTTTCGGGAATGATAAAGTTTTTTTTGGAGGGCGAGAAAGGTGTTTTTGGAGAGATAGGCTCAGGAAACAGTCCCCGGAAGTAATCCACTAGTAGAACCAGTTATGGTGAGTTGACTAAGTTCTGATAGTTTTAGTAAAGTATTGCTAAGTTACTGTAAAGGGAACTTTCTCGAGATGGAACATAGAAGTCCTAAAGCGTCCACCGAGAGATATTTTTAGGAGGACAGCGAGATAATGCATGCTTATGGAAGAACACTGGACCGTCCTGTAGCCTACAGAAAGAAATAAAGTAATGGGAAGCGACTCCTGCTGAATGATCCTGCACAGCAAGGAAGCATATGATACCAGGAATGATTGGCAAAGCGAATAGTGTCCCTGGCAGAAGTTAGCAGTCCGGAATCGGAGAAGAGCGTTTCCAAACCAATGGTGGACCACGATGCAGAGCGGAAAGTCACAGGCCAAACATTGTATTAGCGGTAGGATCCAAATCCCCAGAAGTAAGTGGTTAAACAACGAATTTACCTCTATGTAATTGCAAAGAACTGCAGGGAAGGTAAATAAATATTAAGTGAGATTTAGGGAAGCATACAGTTAATTCAATGCATGTTGTATAGATAAGTAAGGAAATATCATAGAAATAGTTTAATGAAGGATGGTTTACAGTTGTGGTCTATTTACTGATCAATTAATGGAGGAAAAGTAATAAATTTGGACGGGTTAGCCTATAGAGCAGGTACAGTTGTATGTTATTTATATAATGTCACTGATGTAGAGAAATTAGTCGCTAAATGCTGGAGTTTACCTGAGGGAGTGAAGAAATAAATAATCCCATGTATATTTCATTAACATGTAACTTTAAAGTGTTGGGGTGAGAATAGAATAGAATAGTTTGTAAAGTGGACATTAAATTCCAGAAGAAGAATTGTATCAACCATGAAGAAGAATGTAGGATTGTGCTAGATAGGTATGAAAAAATATATATATATATAAAAATGTCAATTGTAATTAAGAAGAGTTAAGTTAAACTGATTGTACGAGATGTTAGTGGGCCAATAGTAAGAAGAAGATGATGGATGGGAGAGCCTAATGACCAGGAACGTAATCCATGCCAATGTACCTATATATGAAGTGAATAATGTGTAATGAATTGCTTGATCTTTTATTTGTAATTATGTATAATAAACTAATTGTATTTAACTTAATGCAAATGGTGTTTGGTCATTTCTGAACACACAGCAATATCCAAAGGAGGAGTGCACTAATATAGGAACTCCCACAGGATCGGAATTCTTCTGTGAGATAACAAGTCAGATGCAAAGTGGGGTATAGTAAGAATATAAATAATAATAAATACAATAGTAATAATATAAAATAAATAAATAAATAATAAACATATATATATAAAACCCCACCCCCACAACATGTTTAAGATCTCCTCAGGGTTCAAAGATTGCTAACACCTTTTCAGAAGCAATACTACAGAAATATTTTGCAAACGTTAGGCGATACTTGGAAGGTTAAAAGGCGTGGAATAATAAACAAAGTTGTCCGTCTTCTCTCAGACAATGTATGGAGTCACATGGCCGTTGCCACCACCAAATTTGTTGTCCAGTGCGACTTCGAACTACTGTAGCACCCACCCAATATGCCTAACCTAGCACCGTCAGACTTCTTGTTTCGAAAAATGGAGAAACCATTGCGTGACAATTCTGAGGACACCTTTCTCTACGCCTCAATATTTCTTATTATTCTCTTCCCCCCACTTGACTTTCATAACCCCTAACTCTATTTTTTTTTTTTTTTTTTCATGTATAGGTCCTGTCACTGAATGTTCAGGCAATTAGGTGGCAGGATCTGCTAGAGAATAATGGACATCCCTCAATTACCTCCTAGCTGTGTGTGCGGGCAACGTGGGATCCAAAGACTTCTATGAGCAAGGCTTTAAATAACGGATCCATAGATGGGAAAAATGTGTTACTATACATAGAGAGTACATAGAACAGGATTAAAGTTCTTCTGAAGTTTTACTTTTCTAGGGCTATTATTTCTAGATAAGGGTACGAAAATTTTGATAGCCCCTCGTATAACATAGGACTATACAAAGGCAATAGGAAGCCGTTTTGTGAATATTCATGATGATAGTCCTGTGAACAGATGCACATGGGGAAGGATTACCTCAGTACAGTAGCGTGCACCGGTTACAGTACCGCCTTCCAGTATCTAGAGTTGTGTATGTCCATCCAAGATAACGCCTTCCCAGAGGAAAATACCTCGACCGCCATATCGATCCCTTTCAATGATGTTTGTGTGGTGATTCCGTGTGCCAACCTCTCGCCAGATTAGATGACGTCCAGAATCGCTGCTGAAACTGAATATACTCTCATCAGTAAAGGTTTTGTGGTTATAACCACTAGAAATAGTGTTGGTCCTTAAGTTTTGCACACCAGTGTATTAAACTTGCAAGATTCATTGCTTGAGTGTTGGCTAATACTTATATATTGGTCATTATATAAATAATATTGGAATTGTTAATATTGTGCTAGTTTTGGGCCTAGTTTCAGGCTTGAATATTTTTTATCTTATTGATCCTGAGATCTTCCTCTTTGGTTATTTTAAAGACCAATAAATTACTTAATTTTGTGAATTTTTGCGGCGCCCCTACGATATAGGAATGGAGATATGAAAATCTCATAAATTAGATTCTCAGTAGCACTCAATTTTCATCCAGGAACTAATGGGAGAACTTCATGTTAAAAATTGGAAAAGAGTATCTTAGAAGGGAATAAGATAAAATAAGAGCCATAATATATATTTTGAGAAGTCTTAATAAAGGATGGGTAATTAAAGAGATACTAAAGTTACAAGTAGAAGTGCTAAAGCAACACAGAAAGTGGTGGAAGATGGTCTTTAGTATAGGAGTGGATATTATTGATAAGATTGGTAGAAACAAAAGACAAGAAACTAAAGGAATCATTTCCTAAATAACTGTAGCATGGATTACGGAGATGGGAAGTTGGGATTTAATCCCAGGCAAAATGTAATTATGTCCTAATAGAAGAAATTCTACTATATAGGAGTTATATACCATATTTTACTTTACGAAGACAAAAATAAATATGCTAAGAGTAAGTTGAATATAGAATTTTTTCTTTTTCAGGACTAGGATAGGACACAATAACAATACCAGACAAGGGTTGACAAATGTACTTTGAGTGCCTTCTTGTTTGTTTTCTTGTTGGGTTGTACTACATGACATGTAGTACAACACAACCTATTTTCTTCCATGACATGGCAGAAAATAGTTCTGTGAACTATGAATTGCGGACATAACTGAACTAATTGTGAGTATTAAAAGAGAAAACAACATTGAGACCTTCTATTGAGATTTGAACCCTGCAGAGATGGTAACCTGGACAATACGGATTTGGACATCACGGTAGCAGTCTCATTGTGTCTGCTAAGGCTAACAGCGATTAGAGATTGTTTTCAGAGTATTTCGTTGGAAAATACAGATGGTGGCGAAGGACTTGAGAGATTAACATGTGGAGGACACATTTTAAGGGTTAAGAACTCAGGTTTCTACACATGTTAAAGACATGTGGGAAGTGAATAATGTGAAAAGTACAACGTTAGGGTGAAGGCTGCAATCGCATTGTGGTTGTCAGCCTCTCAAGTTTGCGGCGGTGGTCTCTTGCGACTGCCTGGCGCAAGTATCCTTTCAATGTAAATATGTAACTTTTAATTAATGGTATTTTATGTAAACTTGTTCCGCAAAAATTCCGAGATATGTAAATAGAATATTGATCTGAGTAGTACTGAGCTGAATTTGTGCACATGTTTCCACTGGTATTTTTTTTTTTTTTTTTTTGCTTGGTTTTTTTTGCGAGGTTTGGGCAATCTGGAGAGGAATTGTTGGCACCAATCTCGCACCCACTGGATGCTACATCGGTGGGTGCGGGATTGGTGCAATACAGCACACACAGAAAGAACAGTAGACTCACAAACTAGTCGAGGTCTGCCACAGTATAAGAGTAGTTGTAGCCCACCTCCCCGTGGTGTAGACGGACATTGGGCAGCCTTTCCAGGTGACAAAGAGGGTGCCGTCCTAAAAGAAGATAATTTACATGCCTACACGTTGCCTACATGTAATTTATAATTTACATGCCTACATGTACACGTTGTTGAGCATGGTGGATAGCGAGTTCATTGCTAGAGAGAACCATAGTGGGCTCAAGGCATCTCTCTGAGAAATTCTGATGTTCTCGACCTCGTTGGTGCTACTCCATTTCTCTATAGTTGTCTTTAGGAAGTAGGCATTACCGGATTGGCTTTGTAGATCTTTTGTGTCTTAATTAGCCAGCTATGAGGCACGGAATCGAAGGTCTTACGGTAATCGATGTAGCCTGCGTACATGTTGCGTGGCTTCTTGTAGGCTTGCTCTGTAACCGGGCACTATAGTTAATTGTTCTTTGTATCCTTTGCTCAATCTTCATTTGCATCCTTTCTGCTGTTCGGCCATTATGTTCTGGCTTTCCAAGTAGTCTGATATCTTCTTGGTTATGCAGCTGGTGAGGATCTTGTCTAGTGTTTGGAGACAGGTGATTGCCGTTTATTCAGATATATGTTTCTTTAAGTGAGAAACTCTAGGAACAGTCTCTGGGGGAGAAAGACAGATGTATGGGCCAATAGAGAAGACAAACCCAAGGGTCAGTTAGGCACGACCATGGCCCGGCAGAGATAAAAGAAGGGTGGCAGGGAGGAGACTGGGAACCATCTCCTGACCCACCAAGTGATAGGGAGTTAAAGTGAATCTGGTAAGAGCACCCTATTGAGACCCCCAGGTGGCGTTGGCAGCGGAGCTGAAGGTCATAGCTCTTGTCCTGAAGTGTCATAGATCCCGAAACAGAATCCATCCGGGAAAATTCATGGAAGGACTAAATCAAGTATGTTCTGTGGTTGTGGTAGAGTCCCATGCCTTGTGAAGAGGTCTTGGGCCAGTTTTGAAAATGCAGCATAGGTTTCCTCTGATTCCAGGAGATATTGTTCCCAGAGTCTCGGGATGAATCGAATTTTTGATATCAGAATGCACCGAAGGTCCCAGTATAATGGGCACTGGTACATCAGATGCTCCTATGATTCGTGTTCACCACAGGAACAGAACAGATTGTCGGTGAGGCCCAGGGTGATAAGTCTTCCCCTGATGGCGCCGTTTCCAGTCAGTAGATAGGTTGTCAGGAGACCTGGGGTGAACCAGGTTGGTGACTTTGGGTAGATTGTCCAAATGTCCGGAATTACTTTTTCGGTTGTGGTCCCTTTATCTGTGGCCATCCTGTGTGGATGGTTGCGGTATTGATATTTCTTGGGACTGACACCAGATATCGCCACCAGCGGCCTCGGCCTTCACTTCGACAGACGGCGAAGTGAAGCTACTTTTGCGATGTTTTTATTATTCTTCTTTTATTTATTACCATTATTATTATTATTATTAGGAGCTTATAGCACGGATGTTAGAGTCGGGAAGCTATCCTACAAATTTACTTTGTTTTAAGATAATTCCTATATATAAAAAGGGACCACCAGATGACTTTTGCAATTACAGACCAATAACAATACAGTCAGTTATTAATAAGATAATAGAAAATTATATATTTTCCCATATAAGCAAATACTTACATCAATATGGGCTGTTAAACTACTCTCTATTTTCATATCAGAAGGGCAAGAGCACACAGACATTATTAGAGAATTTAATACACTCTTTTTTAATTTACATTTAAACAACAATAACCTCATAATGATTTTATTTATAGATTTTACAAAAGCATATGACTTAATTGATGTCCCAATGTTGCAACAAAAATTACAGAAATATGGTATTAGGGAAAGAATCAATCAACTCTTAGCATCTTATTTAACCAATAGAAAAATAACAGTAGAAATAGAAAATATAAAGGGAAAATCATATAATGTAAAGAGAGGAGTACCGCAGGGCACTCATGCAGGGCCAATCGTGTTCAACATCTATATAAATGACATATTCGAAGTAATTAAGAACTCCTTTATAAAACTTTATGCAGATCATATAATCTTATATAAAATAGGAAAGAACCTGACAAAAATGGCAAAAGATTTACAGCAGAATGTAATACATTTACAAAAATGGTTGCATGATAATAAATTGGCATTCAGCTTTGAAAAGACAAACTTTTTGGTAATTAGACCTCCTCATCAAACCCAGGACATTCATCCCTCTATTAAATTACATAAACATGAATTCGTACATGATCACAATTTCCAGAATTGCAAATCTCTAACTGTGGAAGAAGTTTCAAATCACTATTACCTTGGCTTATTGATTGACTACAGTCTAAGTTGGGCAATGCATATAACAAACTTGTACAAAACAAATTAGATTTTATATGTACTTTTTTTCTACATTAAGACCAAGTTAAATCTTAGAGCAAAATTTACCTTATATTATACATTAGTGTACTCCCGACTCAATTATTTAGTAGATGTATGGGCACGATCAAACAGGTGGGTATATGGGATATTTTAGGGTAACTAATAATAAGGATAGGTACATGTATACTTGCATGTATACCAATGCTAGAAGTATAGTAAATAAATTTGATGAACTTGAAGTGTTGGTCAAGACATCAAAGGCGGATATTGTTGGGATATCAGAGACGTGGTGTCACACAGATATAAGGAATGCTCAACTGGAATTCGGGGAGTACAACGTCTACAGAAAGGATAGACAGGATAAGAAGGGAGGAGGTGTTATGCTGTTAATAAAGAAAAACATAAAATGAAAAGAAGTGCATCCAGTTGGTATAGATGAACAGTGCACTGTTAACTCAGTTTGGTGTGACATAAGCATTGCGAAAACAAAAATTAGAGTACGAGTGTGTTATAGGCCTAATGACTCGAATGAGTACAATGAACAATTGTACAGAGAAATAGAGTGGGTTAGTAAATCGGAATGTCTTATAATGGGAGATTTTAACTTCCCAGATATTGACTGGAACTTCTGGGTTGGGCACTCATACACTAGTCAGAGTTTTGTGGATTTATTGGATGATTGTTTTCTGCAGCAGCATGTTCGAAAGGCAACCAGAGAAAGTAATACTCTTGATCTGGTTATCAGCAGTGATCATTCATGTATTAGGAATTTGGAAATAAAAGAACCACTAGGAGGCAGTGATCACAGTGTACTGAGGTGGGATTTACTTAAAGATTTAATTACCATCAGGGGAAAGGGAAAGGGTTTTTGCTTCCGTAAAGGCGAGTACAGTGGTCTCCGACAGTTTTTAAATTCTGTACAGTGGGATCAACTGACGATGTTACCAACAGTAAATTTTAAGTGGGAAGCATTCAAGGAATTAATCGTGGAGGCTACTAAAAGTTTCATACCTATTAAGAAATATTGTTCAAGGTTTAGGCCTAAATGGTTGTCAAATGAACTACTGAGACTCGTAACAGAGAAGAAAAATGCATGGGATGCATATAAATTATCAAGTGACTCAGAAGGCTATGGCAGATATAAGTTAATCTGTAATCAGGTCACAAAACAGGTTCGGAGGGCGAAGGCAGATTACGAGAAATCCTTGGCAAAAGATGCTAAGAAAAACAGCAAGGATTTCTTTACTTATATAAACTCTAAAAGGAAGGGGATGAATCTGATTGGTCCACTTGACATCGATGGTTCGACTGTTGATGATCCTGCTCAGATAGCAAACAAACTGAATGAGTATTTTGCATCTACATTCACACATGAGGAGTTATTAAGGTTTGAAAATGGTAGAAGGTTATCAAAGTGTAGCAGGGTGCTTAATGATCTTGTAATAACTGAGAGCAAAGTGGAAGAGAAATTGTTGAAGTTAAACGTAAGAAAAGCACCTGGAGTGGATGGGATCTATCCAGTTATATTAAAGGAGGAGGCAAAGCAACTAAGCAAACCCTTAGCCATAATTATAAGAGCATCCTTGGACTCAGGGGAGGTTCCCACTGACTGGAGATGTGCAAATGTATCCCCAATTCACAAAGGGGGATCGAAGGGTGACACGAGTAATTACAGACCAGTTAGTTTAACTTATGTTCCGGGTAAAATAATGGAGTCGCTGGTTAAAGATGCATTGTAGGATCATTTAGACAAGACTGCAGCAATAATTCAGACACAGCATGGGTTTGTTAAGGGAAAGTCTTGTCTGACAAATTTGATAGGATATTATGAAGTGGTTACAAAGGAACTGGACGCAAAAAATAATTTTGATATCATATATTTGGATTTCAGGAAAGCTTTTGACACTGTTGCGCATGGAAGACTATTGTACAAATTGGAACAGAATGGTATTAAGGGTAAGTTGCTACAATGGATAAAAGAATGGTTAAGTGGGAGAAGACAGAGGGTAGTAATCAATGGGCGCTGCTCTTCTTCGACTAATGTTATTAGTGGAGTTCCACATTGTTCGGTGTTAGGTCCACTGTTGTTTTGTATATTTATCAATGATATTGATGAAGGTATATCAGGCTTAATGTCGAAGTTTGCAGATGATACAAAGGTTGGCAGGGTTGTTAATGACAGTAATGGCAGTGTGCTACTGCAACAGGATCTAGATAATTTGGGCAGATGGACTAAGAAGTGGCAACTGAAGTTCAACCTTGACAAATGCAAAGTACTGCATATGGGTAAAAGTAACCCCAGAGAAACGTACCAACTGTGTGGTACTACACTTAAGGTGGTAGAAAATGAAAAAGACCTGGGAGTAATTGTGCAGTCAGATATGAAGTTCTCTGAGCAGTGTAGAAAGGCTGCCAGGGCAGGTCATGGGGTTTTGTCAATGATATATAGGAATATTGCTAACAGGGAAAAGGAGGTGATTATCCCTCTGTATAAGGCAATGGTCAGGCCACGCCTTGAGTACTGCGTGCAGGTCTGGAGGCCTCATTTTAGGAAGGATGTCGATTTACTTGAGCGTGTACAGAGAAGGGCAACAAGATTGGTGAGGGGAATGAAGGGATCCTCTTACCAAGAGAGGCTTAAGTTCTGCAAATTGCAGTGGCTGGAGACTAGGCACCTGCGCGGTGATCTGATTGAGGTATACAAGGCCTTGAATGGGTTGAGCACACTGAATTCTGATGGGATCCTTCCACTTGTTCAGATTACGAACCTAAGGGGGCATAAATTCAAATTAAGAAAAGACAGATGTAGAATAGATGTGCGGAAATTTGCCGTTAGCCAGCGGGTGGTTAATTGCTGGAACAAACTTCCATCTGTCGTTTTGGAAGTTGATAAGTTGAATAAATTTAAGGAGGAACTGGACAGGCATTTGGAGGGAATGGTGTGATTTTTTTTTTTTTTTTTTTTTTGGCTGATGCTGCATAAGCTCATACATTTGCTTTCTTGCATCAAATGCCACTACTACTACTACTACTACTACTACTATAACGGAAATAATAGTAATACACAACTTAATTAACAGGATTTTGAAACCATTAATGAGGGCAAACTCTTGGAATGACCTGAATAAGATAAGCAATTTTTGTTAAAATACAAAATACTGTATCCAGTTCAAAAACTGAAGTTAAATTTATTCCTAAAGAATCTTAACACTATTTTTGAAGAGTCGAATCTGCAAAGGAATGGCACACATAATTTAAGGAACCCAAAAGCAATTACTTTGCCTCACCCTAGGGTACTAAATAAATTTGTAGATAGGCACACAATTAATATAATAAACAACTTGCTGGCTTGTGTTGATTTCAGGCTCAGGAGAAGTTATCCCGTCTCCAAATTAAAATTCCTAATAAGAAGATTTTTGATACTCAATGATACAGTCGATTAAAATTACTATACAGATAAATTACTATCTCTGTTTACAGTGTGGAATGTACTATGAGTAGTGACTTCATTGTCTTTTCTGGTTGTAAAAGAATTTGTATACAAAACTGTTGTAAATGAAGAATTTCAACTTGTTGTCAAGAAATTCACTTTTCTTAACAAGTTCGTTTATTGTAAACATATTCTCTTGATAAATAAATTGTATTGTATTGTATTATTAGCCATATGGTGCAAGGAAACCTGAGGCTTATGCTGCACCAGTCAAAAAATAATTCTGAGTTTCCCTGAAAGAGAGATAGAGAGAGCTGAGGATCCCACAGTGTCGAAAGCTTCTGTAAGTATTTTATTTTATCAAAAGAAGCGCGCGCAACTCTCCAGTTATTATCATTATACCAGTAACCCAGCGTGATGCAGACGAGTTTGCTTCTGCGAAAGCTGGACTTGCACCCGGATCCATCAGGCTGGTAGTCCAGTGTCGTAACCACTGGGCCATCGCGCCCCTTATTATTACTATATATATATATATTTTTTTTTTCGTTTATTTAAACACCAGATTTTGTCCCTACACAGCTTGAAAGCAAAGAGGGCTTTATACACGTTACAGTGCACATATACAGGTGAACAGTAGTTATAAGACCATGGCAACATGCAAGTTTTACAGATCAATCTATCACTATCACCAGGATAATAGGAATACTTACAAATACAAATTCAGCTAAGACTGTATACAGTTTCGTAGAACTTTCACTAACACCTCTTCTGAAACAGCAACGGAAACTTTATTGTGCTTTTAACATGGAGTTTCCCTTTGGTGACTAAAGGTAAGCAACAATTACTGTGGGTGTTTTGTTGAAATGCCACAAAGTCTGATTGCTGATACGGCTCCCTGTGATGATTTCACACTGATCAGCGTCTCTTTCTATCTAGCGCATTTCATTGATCTCCTTACATTCTGGAGCGAACAAGTGACTTTTTTTAATCTGATCCTGACACGTGGATTGCAGATCTTGTTTTCATTTCCTAAAATTTCAGAGGTGTCCGATTATGAAGGAAATTTAGTGTAACAGGATAAAGGTCTGTCACAGGTAAGGAAGGCCTCCTATGCATCTGCCTTGGCTTGCTCTTTGTTTGTAGTAGTTCATAAGCTTCATTTGTCCTAGAATACCAACCATAATTGGTTATTATTCACTAGAATAACAAGAATGAAGTTGTGGAAGCCATTTATTGTTTGGTCATAAATGTTAGAGGAAGTTAATTTATTAAGAAATCTGCTTCAAGCTAGTTATACTTATAACGAGGGGATTTGATCCTTTCACGATTTGTTTCTTACATTGTCTTATTTTCTACCTTGAGTTCACGACGTTTTGATGGAAGACGGAAGGTGAAGTGGTCAAGGCGTTTTCTGGAAGTTCTCCTTGTACATGTAATAAATACTATTAAAGGGTCTTCGAATTTTCGTACTTAGGGTTTACTAAATGATGTTTGACAGGCACTATTTCCTTTACAGTTCCATATTTTTACTGCCCACAATTTCGTACTTTCATTAGATTTTATGCTACATTGTAGGAGCTCTCTTATTATCCTTCGTTTCTCCTTTTTCTTTAGATATCTTGAATGACATGCACAGGGATTTCCTACAGACCTCTAGAGGAGGACCATTTTCTATTCGGAACAGATATTGATAAAGAAGTGAAAGAAATATGCGAAAATCCCCGAATAAGAGAATTTTATGTTAAAAAGGTGCACGAAGTGGTTCCTGGTAAGTTATATAAACTTTTAAGAATTCAGAAAAAAAATACTGATTTAAATGAGTCTGATTGTGTTTGACATTACGTATATTTGATATCTGAGAGAGAGAGAGAGAGAGAGAGAGAGAGAGAGAGAGAGAGAGACTGTTCTTAGTAGATACGTATTAATTTTAGTATTTGTCCAAACAATTTTGGGCATTTATAATAAGTACACCCAAGTGTGCCTACAAATACACTGCCCTACCATTACTATCCATACGCCCCTCCATGGATGGGAAAACAGGTCCTATTCATGCAACACATCACAGAACCTGCTATATATATGCACACTGGGCTTCGAACAGACAATTACAAAAGTGAGCATGCATGATGACACGTTCAACAGAATTACCTCAACAAATGCTAGACACCAATTAAAGTGACGTAAGGAGTCGGAATCCTGGACTACAAAGCAGTGGAAAACAGTCCTATGGACAGTTCGCACTCTACCAGTCTGATGGCTGTTCCTGGGTGTGGCGAATGCCAGGGAAACAGTTCTCTCCTGATTGTATCCTCCCAACAATGAAGTTTGGCAGTGTCATGGTATGGGAACTCCTTTCATGGTTTGGCCTGGGCCCAGTCTTTATGGACAAACCATGAATGCCGTGAAATACCAGGACATTCTGGACAATTATGCACTTCCAACATTATGGCAATACTTGGGGGAAGGTCCATACCTGTATCAGCAAGACATCGCGTCATGCCATACTGCTTGGGTCGTAACAGAGTGGTTTTCGGACATGGGTGTTGAAAAATTGGATTGGTCAGCCCAGAGTGCTGATCTGAACCCTATCGAGCATCTCTGGGGTGTATTGGATCGTCGGATACGTGCACCTCGAGGTGGCCCGAAGAACAATGCAGAACTGGTGGCTGCGTTAAAGGCCGAGTGGAGGAACATATCACGTGAAATTTATAAAAAGCTAGTTGAGAGTATGCCGCGAAGATTTAAAGCATAAAAGCAAAAGGTTTCAGCACAAAATATTAAATGACACAATAAAAGCTCTTTTTCTGTCTCTTTAGAAGTGTCCGGATATTAATGGCAGGGCAGTGTATGTAAGTATACTAATATATTATTTCAGTATTCCAAAATATTTCAATTTTCAGCATATCCACAATTTCTTGTGGTTAATAAACGGATAATAATAATAATAAAATAATAATAATAATAATAATAATAAAAAAAACAGTGTAATGTGATTTCTAGAACTACTTTATTGATACTGATTTTAGTACCCTCTCAGATGCTGCTAGACTCCTGCAAAATGTCCAAAATGTGTCTCATTCAACGAAGTTTCGAAGCAATGGAAAGAGAAAGAAGTCAGATGAATTCAAATCGGAGGACGAATTTCCGTCTGAATTTAAAAGTGAAAAATTGGCTAACAGATACCACGTCATAGGACACTGCCTCACTGACAATTTTTAGCGTTGTCAGTGAGTCAATTATTGTTAATGAGTTATTTATTATGCAAGGCACCTCCGATATTCCATGTCGTTTATATTCGGTATTTTACCTCTCCAGACTTCCGTCCACAATGTGCCAATTTAGCGAATGGAAAGATGATCGTCTTCAGACGCCACGATGACCAAGTTCTTACTGAAGATGACCTGAAGAAAGCGGCAGAAGAATTGAGAGAGAACCCTGAGACAATAGATTTTCACATCCGAAAACTCAATGAAATGCTGCACGGTAAGTTTAGATCAATTTCCAGAATATTCAGATGCTTTATAAGAAAAGGTTTTTGAGGCTATTTTGATACAAAGAAGCAGTGCATAATTTTATTTCTGCAACTGCTGAAACAAGTCATATTATTCCCACCGTTTAAAAGGCAACTTATTCCAATGTTCTACAACACACTGTGTGAAGGTAAATTTCATAACCCAAACTGTTATATTTTATAAATTCAAAATTTAATAACCCAAGATGTGGTTCTTGTCTTACTCAGCAGTTAGAATGATTCTCCCACATTCGTTTTATTAACCTCACCAGTGAGAAAATTAAAGAAAATATCGTAAACCCTTTGTATACAGTGACCGTATTTGTTAATAGTTTATCCAATGCTTACATGTAAGTATTTTGGAAAATTATTAGTTTATTTTTGATTTGGTGCTAATACTGTATCATCTAACTTGTAGGTGATCCATCGTAGTGGAATTGCAGGGTGATCTGATTGAGGAGTTTAAGGATTTGAATGATTTGAGCAAGCTCACTGCTGATGGGATTCTTTCTCTTACCCAAATTAATCGTCTGGGGAGGCTCAAATTGAAATCGAGGAAGAATGGTTGCAAAAAAGAAGTGTGGAAGTTTGCCTTCAGAGAAAGGGAGGTTGATTGCTGGAACAAGTTTCCATCCGTTGTTATGGAAGTGGATAACCTGAATAAATTCTAGTAAGAACTAAGCAAACTATTGAGGGAACGAATATGTGAATTGCGAAGAGGTTTTTATATTTTATTTTATTTATTTATATATATATATTTTTTGGCTGATGCTGTATAAGCCTGTTTTTTGCATCATTTGCCACTATTACTAATAATAATTCGTATGGGTTTAAACTTGGGAGTTACGTATCTCGAAGATTCTAAATCACTTAGGTTGGCAGACAAATATTTGTGTTTAGCAAAATTTACTGTAACTTAAATATAATTTAAAACTAAATTTAAGCTAATTAAGTCAGATATAAAACCCTATGAATGTAATTGTCTAGCGTAGTAAACTTGATAGGGTAATATGTATTATTGCACTTAGATCTATGAGTCTACTGTAGTGTTCTAAAAATTGAATACTTTATTGAAGTAAGCATTAGTAGAGGCACTAATGCAAGAAAGCAAGTTTATACAGAATCAGCTAAAAAAACTTCCCATTTCACCTATCCATTCGTTACGAAAGTCAGCCCTGTTCTTCCTTGAATTTATTTAAACTATCAACTTGCAGAACAATAGATGGAAGTTTGTTCCAACAAGCAACCACCTGCTGGCTGAAGGCAAATTTCTGCATATCTGTTCTGCAAACATCCTTCTTCAATTTGAATTTATGCCCCCTCCGTTGGGTAATCTGAGCGAGAGGAAGAATTCCATCAGCATTCAGCTTGCCCAATCCATTCAAACTCATATAACACCTCAATCAGATCACCACGTACGTGCCTTGTCTCCAGACGCAGCAATTTGCAGAATTTAAGCCTTTCTTCGTAAGAGCAACCCTTTGTTTCGCTCGTCAATCTCGTTGCTCTTCCCTGTACTCGTTCCAGCAGCTGTACGTCCTTCCTAAAATGAGATCTCGAGACCTGCATGCAGTATTCAAGGTATGGCCTGACCACTGAGTTATACTGAGTTAAACTGAGTTATACAAGGAGATAATCACCCCCTTATCTCTGCTAGAAAGATGGGCTCAAAGTAGCGGGAGTGCTGCGGATAGGGGAAAAATGAAGGCGTGGTTCTACTTGGAATTACAGCCTTACAAAATGTGCTATTTGTGTAATATTTGAGGAATACATCAGAGCATGAGGAATTTAGGCGTGAACTCGGCGTTCTGAGAGAGAGGGAGGCTCGATGAGAGCATTAAGAACAGGGTGGATTCCTTCGAGTGAATTAAAGTGGAACTCATCAAGGTCTCAGTTGTCGAGCTCAAAGGCAGAGCTTACACTAGTGCATCAGGCAAGACAGCAGTAATACCTAAAGCAGAATTCGCTGGTCCCACAAAACGTAGATATTGTCGGATACTCTTTTGTCAAGGAAACTGGAAATAAATTCCGCAAAAACGATAGGTGGAATACACCAGGGTACTCTTGACAGGAGCAAAGTTAGATGACACAGTTGAGAAGATATTGGCACTAATTATATTAAGAGTAGGAGATCTGAGATCATTCACCAAATACGGAGGATGCGGAAAGATCAGGGAATGACCACCGCATATCCCCTCAGGGAATGACCACCGCATATCCCCGGAGCAATATGGCCTTAGTGGATAATGCTCCTAAAACCCAAATAACAAACAAACAAACATCTGAGAACATTAAAAAGTACAGGACAATAACCTGAAACATGAAAATGTTCTGCAAATCCGCCCAGACACTATAGAGAAAAGTACAGGAAAACAAGAGGTCTGTCAATCAATTTAGCCCTGAAGGAATGTGCTAGGCTCATGGGGTAGAGCTTTTCCAAGAATGGTCTGTGCGTGCTAAAAGGCGAGATTTATCAATATGATGGGATACATTTATATAGAAGGGGTGCAAAAAAGCCATCCAGGCAATGCTAGGCTGGTAAGAAAACCACAGGCACACATAAAAGTGATTCTTGGACTGTTTCTGTTGAACATGCAGGGGAACACAATGGGGACAGCATGGCATCGGCAAACAGGGGCAATTCTTTGAGTTTGTTGCTACACTGCCATAGTGCAGCAGCCAAGAAAACAAGGTATATAGGATTTCAAGCTTTGCTGTGGATCATTAAGGAATAAGTAAATACGTCGGTTGTATTAGGGTCACCCTGTGTGGAGAGGACGGCTACCCACGAGGGCCTTCCACCTGGTGTGTATAGCGTATACTATTTCTTGTCAAGTTACTCCGATCCCTTTCCCCCAACTCTGGGTTTGTAAAGGTTGTAACGCAATAAACACTCGATAAAGGCCAGAGGATGCTTGTGTTTATTGTGTACTCTGCGTCGCATTGTTTTGGGTTACACTGTTCTGATTTTCCTCAGGCCACTTAGAGACCCATGGAACAACACGATCCCCTGCTTCCATTTAGCACCAAAGGGAGGCGAGTGGGCAGTAGGGTGTGAAAGGTCGCTGGCTGCGGACTCTGGTCGTTATCCAGAAAAAAAAAAAAAAAAACCTCTGGAAGTTTTTATTGAAAGAGGAGCTCGTAGGTAATACGAGCTCGTCTTTTCTTCAAATTCATATTCGTAGGTTTCTTTTATGTCTGCCTTTATGTCATAAAAGTGAGTTATTGCAAGATCGTCTGTACAAGACTGCAGTAATAATTCAGACACAGCATACGTTAGAGAAAATTATTTTCTGATCAATTTGATTGGATACTACGATGTGGTCACAAAGGAACCGGTTGCAAAAAATAATTTTTATATCATATATTTGGATTTCAGGAAAGCTTTTGCCACTGTTGCGCATGGAAGACTATTGTACAAATTGGAGCAGAATGGTATTCAAGGTAAGTTGCTACAATGGATAAAAGGATGGTTAAGTGGGAGAAGACTGAGGATGGTAATCAATGTGCGCTGCTCTGCGTGAACGAATGTAATTAGTGGAGTCCCACACGGCTCGGTGTTGGGTCCACTGTTGTTTTGTATATTTATCAATGATACTGATGAAGGTATATCAGATTTAGTGTCGAAGTTTGCAGATGATACAAAGGTTGGCAGGGTTGTTAATGACAGTAATGGCAGTGTGTTACTGCAACAGGATCTAGATAATTTGGGCAGATGGGCTAAGAAGTGGCAACTGAATTTTAACCTTGACAAATGCAAAGTACTGCATATGGGTAGAAGTAACCCCAGAGAAATGTACCAACTCTGTGGTACTACACTTAAAGTGGTAGATAATGAAAAAGACCTGGGAGTAATTGTGCAGTCAGATATGAAGTTTTCTGAGCAATGCAGACAGGCTGCCAGGGCAGGTTATGGAGTTTTGTCAATAATACATAGGACTTCTTCTAGTAGGGAAAAGGAGGTGATTGTCCTTCTGTATAAGGCAATGGTCAGGCCAAGCCTTGAGTATTGCGTACAGGTCTGAGGCCTCATTTTAAGAAGGATGTAGATTTGCTTGAGCGTGTACAGAGAAGGGCAACAAGATTGGTGAGGGGAATGAAGGGATCCTCTTACCAAGAGAGGCTTAAAATCTTCAAATTGCAGTGGCTGGAGACCAGGCACCTGCGCGGTGATCTGATTGAGGTGTATAAGGCCTTAAATGGGTTGAGCACGCTGAATTCTGATGGGATCCTTCCACTTGTTAAGATTACGAACCTAAGGGGGCATAAATTCAAATTAAGAAAGGACAGATGTAGAATAGATGTGCGGAAATTTGCCTTTAGCCAGCGGGTGGTTAATTGCTGGAACAAACTTCCATCTGTCGTTGTGGAAGTTGACAGGTTAAATAAATTTAAGGAGGAACTGGACAGGCATTTGGAGGGAATGGTGTGACTTTTTTTTTTTTTTTTTTTGGCTGATGATGCATAAGCTCATACACTTGCTTTCTTGCATCACATGCCACTACTACTACCGCTACTACTACTACCCGCTTGAAAATCTATGTAATTTCGGTTTAATTTTTTCCATTCTCTTTTGCATTATAAAAGCATTAAACCAATTCCTCACTAACGTTTTTTAATAATTAATTAAAATTCAGATGTTTATTGCTGTTTCATGCCATCAGTGTAGATGAAAAGGGCATTGTCCCTGACACAACGGAATATGCTTTATTTTTGACAAATATTTTTTAATTTTTTCAAGTATGAACTTTTTTTCTCCTCCAGAGGTTGAAGATTTTGCTCCACCAGCAGATCCCAAGTTCCTGCTGAAGTTTCTTCGTGGTAGAAAGTTCAACCTTCAACAAGCTTTCAATGCAATCATGGAGTACTACAAGAATCGGATGGAAAGCGATGAATATTTTATCATGCGCGACCTTTCTCGTATTCCTGAGGCGGCATGGAATGAATTCTTTATAGTTTTGCCATATCGGACCTCGGACGGAGCTTCCATTCAATTAACTAGACATGGTAAGAATCTGTTCTAATTAACAAAGTTATAAAGTTATATAAACACATTTATATTAGAGGGTTTTTGGGCAGCTTTCTAATATTATGCTATTTGAGATGAGATAGTAGGATTCATAATTTTACATTGGTTCAATGCCAGGAATTTCTCAGTAATTATGATTTTATTTACTATAAAAGAATAATGAAGATTATCAGTAAACGAAGGGTAATGATAACTACATTTGGTGATACTTATTAGAATAAAGCTATAATTTATCAGTGGATGAAATTTTTCCAAACGGCCAAGAATCAAACAAAGGTGATCAAAGTTCAGGTTAACCTTCAACTGAAGCAGTAACGGACGATTTTCCAATGGGCGTTAAAAAATTCATGCTGAGTAGTCAGCACGAAATTTCATCATAATGAACTGTAAATCTCTGCTGATTCATACCAGGCGATTTTGACAGAACGCCCTAGTGTGCCTCGAGGGTAAGTAAAATTTGTTGAAATATTGCTGAATGATAATCTAATTATTTAACGTCGAAAACTGTACGAAGAACATTAAAGAAGGGTAGAAACAGATGGAAAAACATCAATTGCAGTCCCAATAGAAAATTTACCCGTCCAAAAAAAAATGCCCCAATTTACGAAGGGTATAGATCTGCTGTAACGGGTGCAGATACGGAAACCAGACTGGTAAAGGGAACGAAAGGGTGCTCCTAACCTAGAATGGCTATAGTTCTGCAAATTGCAGCGTCTCGAGACTAGAAACCTACGGGGAGGCTTGATTGAGGTGTTTAAAGCCTTGACTGGATTGAGCAAACTGAATGTTAATGGTATTCTTCTACTTGATAAGATTACACAAACGAAATGGAATAAATTCAAGTTGAGAAAAGATGGTTGCAAGACAGATGTATGGAAGTTAGCCTTCAACCAGCAGGTGGTTGATTGCTGGTACAGGCTTCACTGCTACTACTACTTCTAGTAACTCTCAGCATAATTAGAGCATCAGCTGTTTATGCCGAAGCATGATATGAATGTACACTGAAAGTACAGAATTCATGGGATACCTTGTTCCTGGGCAATGCGAGGCTGTCACCCCTCTCGCTGGTAAACGAACACCTCGCTTGGCAGGTATATAGTTACACTGCATCACTGCATTAGAGTAGACGGTAATTCGATGTCTCTATGGATAAAAGTAGTGAGTTAACTGACTTTGAAAGAGGGATGATAGTGGGTTCCCGAAGCATGGGGCACTCTATCGCGGAGGTGGTACAGAAATTACACTATCCCCCGTTCGACAGTATCAAGAGTGTATCGGGAATACGCCATTTCCAGAATAGCATCTCATCGTGGACAGCGCTGTTGGCGTGAACGTTAGCACACGGCTATCAAAACCGTTAGCGCTGTGGGCGGAGAAAGGTGGCAGCAGTAGTAGAGGCATGCGATGCAAGAAAGCAAGTGTATTTGGCTGAGCTTATGCAGCGTCAGCAAAAATAAAAAATTACAAAACAATTCCCTCTAAATGTTTGTCCAGTTCCTCCTTATTTCTTTTTTAATCTATAAACTTCAAAATGCCAGATGGAAGTTTGTTCCAGCAATTAACCACCCGCTGGCTAAAGGCAAATTTCCAACCACATCTATTCTACTTTCCTCAATTTGAATTTATGCCCCCTTAGGTTCGTAATCTGAACAAGTGGAAGGATCCCATCAGAATTCAGCGTGCTGAACCCATTCAAGGCCTTATACACCTCAATTATATCACCTCGCAGGTGCCTAGTCTCCAGCCGCTGCAAATTGCAGAGCTTAAGCTTCTCTAGGTAGGAGAATCCCTTCATTCCCCTCATCAACCTTGTTGCCCTTCTCTGTACACGCTCAAGCAAATCTACATCTTTTCTAAAATGAAGCCCCCAGACCTGTACGCAGTACTCAAGCCGTGGCCTGATCATTGCCTTATACAGAGGGAAAATCACTTCCATTTCCCTGCTAGCAAAATTCCTGTATACTATGGTCAATACTCAATGTTCTGCCCTAGGTGCTTGTCTGCATTGTTCAGAAAACTTCATATCTGACTGCGCAATTACTCCCAGGTCTTTTTCATTTTCTACCACCTTAAGTGTAGTACCACACAGTTGGTACGTACGTTTATCTGGGGTCACTTTTAACTATATGCAGTACTTTGCATTTGTCAATGTTAAACTTCAGTTGCCACTTCTTAGCTCAACTGCCCAAATTTTCTAGATCCTGTGGCAGTAGCACACTGCTATTTCTGTCATTAACAACCCTACCAACCGTTGTAGGGTTGGTAGGGTTGTTAATTGAAAATTTCGACACTAAGCCTGATATACCTTCATCAATATCATTGAAAAATATACAAAACAACAGAGGACCCAACACCAAACGCTGTAGGACTCCACTAATAACATTAGTACACGAAGAGTGGCACCCATTGATCACCACCCTCTGTCTTTTCCTACTCAACCTTCCTTTTATCCATTGTAGCAACTTAAACTTAATACAATTCTGCTCCAATTTGTACAATAGTCTTCCATGCACAACAGTGTGAAAAGCTTTCCTGAAATCCAAGTATATGATATCGAAATTATTTTATGCATGTAATTGCTTTGTAACCACATCATAATATCCAATCAAATTTGTCAGACAAGACTTTCTCTTAACAAACCCATGCTGTGTCTGAATTATTGCTGCAGTCTTGTGTAAATGATCCTGCAGTGCATTGTTAACCGGTGACTCCATTATTTCACCCGAAAGAGAAGTTAAAGTAACTGGTCTGTGATTACTCGTGTCACTCTTCGATCCCCCCTTTGTGAATTCGGAATACATTTGCACATCTCCAGTCCGGGGGAACTCCCCGAGTCCAGGAATGCTCTCATAATTATGGCTAAGGGTGTGCTTACTTCCTCCTCCGCCTCCATTAATATAACTGGATAGATCCACTCCATCCCAGGTGCTTTTCTTATATTTAACTTCAAAAATATCTCCTCCATTTTGTTCTCAGTTATTACAAAATCAGCGAGCACCCTGATACAATTTGAAAACCTTCTGCCATTTTCAAACCTTAATAATTCCTCATGTGTGAATGTAGTTGTAAAATACTCATTCAGTTTGTTTGCTATCTGAGCAGGATCATCAACAGTAGAACCATCGATATCAAGAGGACTAATCAGATTCATCACCTTCCTTTTAGAGTTTGTATAAGTAAAGAAATCCTTGCTGTTTTTCTTAGCATCTTTTGCCAAAGATTTTTCGTAACCTGCCTTCGCTTTTGTGTTTGTGCCTTGATTACGGACAAGCTTCTATCTGCCATAGGCATCTGAGTCGCTTGATAATTTATATGCATCCCATGCATTTTTTTCTCTGTCACGTGTCTCATTAGTTCATTTTACAACCATTTAGCCCTAAACCTTGTACAGTATTTCTTAATAGGTATGAAACGAGACCATTGTAGTCACCTTTATGGACGCAAAAACCCCTTCCTTTACCCCTGATGGTAATTAAATCTTTAAGTAAATCCCACATCAATACCCTGTGATCACTGCCACCTAGTGGTTCCTTTATCTGCAAATTCTTAATACACGAATGATCACTGCTGGTAAACAGTTCAAGAGTATAACCCTCTCTGGTTGCCTCTCGAACATGCTGCTGTAGAAAACAATCATCCAATAAATCCACAAAAGTCTTGGTAGTCTGTGAGTGACCACCCCACAAGTTCCAGTCAATATCTGGGAAGTTAAAATCCCCCATTATAAGACATTCCGATTTACTAGCCCTCTCTATTTCTCTGTACAATTGTTCATTGTACTCATTCGAGTTATTAGGCCTATAACGCACTTCTTCTCTTACGTTTGCTTTCGCAGTGCTTATCTCACACCAAACTGACTCAACAGAGCACTGTTCATCTATATTAACTGGGTGCCCTTCCTTTGATTTTATGTTTTTCTTAATTAACAGCATAACCCTTCCTCTCTTCCTATCCTGTCTATCCTTTCTCTACACATTGTACTACGCAAATTCCAGTTCAGCATTCCTTATATCTGTGTGACACCACGTCTCTGATTTCCCAACAATATCCGCCTTTGGACGTCTTGACCAACACTTCAAATTCATTAAATTTATTTTCTGTATTTCTGGCATTGGTATACATGCAAGTATACATGTACCTCTTCTTATTCTTAGTAACCCTACCACATCCCACCCATATACTCACCTGTTTAACGATGACTGCCATCATGTGGACATGTGGACATGTGTTTTTGTAAAGGGCGGCACCTAGAACATCTGTTCAACTCCGCCTCGTATCTCTGTGAAGGACAGTATCACTACAATTGGGCCAGATGTGTGTGACGTAGGTTTGTGTGTATTATGTGTGTGTTCTGTTGTTGCGTCTGGCCACTTGGCTACCCAGAAGCATCAATCACCTGGACAGATGATTCTGGGTACTCGTCCACACCACGGGAAGGTGGGCCAGTCCCAGTAATGCACGTACTGTCTCAAAAGAGACACTGACCCACATGATGTTGCAAGCAGGTAGGTCAGGATCCTCTGGGGGCCCATTCCAGAGGGGCAGACAAAAAGAAAGGGGAAAAAAATTTAATAATTAAATAAAAATAAAAAAAAGAAAAGAAAATATATATATAAAAAAAAAAATAATTAAATAAAAAAAAAATAAAAAAAATAAATAAATAAAATAAAGAAAAATAATAATAAAAAAAAAATATATATATATATATGTATATATATATAAAATAAAAGTAATGTGGAGTGGCTGACTCCAAACAGAATTCAAGGAGGAGCAGGAGAGAAAAAAAAAAAAAAAAAACACCATTGTCTATTCCACTTCAGGCCCAATGCCAGGGGTGTTGACCACTCTATATGATCTCCTCCTTCGAGAAAAGACTTCCATAGCAAAGTTGTGAAGAGCAAATAAACGTTCAGGGGTTTGGAGTAACTGGTCTAATTGGTTTTCTGATATTGGGATGGTGGTCACTAAATCTTGTCTCAAGTCTTCGTACAGAATACAGTCAAAAAGGAGGTGCCTCCAGTTTTCCTTGGCTCCACAGTAGCACAGGTCAGTCGTGCAGAGGCCTAGTTGGTGCAGTTTTTCATTAAGTGAGCCATGTTCAGTAACTAGGAAGGAAGTCTCCATGGTGAGGGAAAGCCAGGATTGAACCAAATTAGAGGATGTAAAGGTTACATCAGGAAGGAATCTTCTAGTAACCACTCCAACCTGGGATGTATCCCATCGGGTCTGCCAGATGTTCACTAACTCGTTGTAGCATCTGGCTTTCTCAGCTTTTGGGTCAGTGTCAAGATCAAGCTCGATGTCAAGGAACTTAGTGGGGATGCTGTTTTTGATTCTAAATACTAGTCTTCTGTAAGCAGCATACAAATCCAGAGGAAGAGTTCCAGCTATGACTTGGATGGCTGCTGTAGAAACTGTTCTGCAAACTCTCAGGGTAGCCAGTAGCATTGTACGTTGGATGGAACTCAATTTGTTTCTCATCTGGACCAAGCCAACTCGGTGAAACCAGGCACCGGCTGCATATGTGACGATTGGAAGGAAGACTGCTTTATAGTACAAACGAAGTGTCCTCTTGGAAAGGCCCCAGTCATTCCTGGAAATACGAATAATGGAGCCAGAGAGTTTCTTGACTTTTGATCTGAGATGGGTGAGGTGTGGCAGGAAGCTCAGTTTGTGATCAATTACCACTCCAAGAATGGTAGCTTCAGTAACTATGGGTAGCCGGATTCCAGAGATTTTAACTTGTGGTGGACGCCTGAGATCTAGCTTGTGCTTAAAGAGCATCATTTTGGTTTTACTTGGGTTAATGCGGAGTTTGTTCAATGCTGCCCAGGAGGAGAGATCAGACAAGACCAGATTGGCATTATGTTCAATGGCACTCCTAGATTTTCCAGACACAATGATGGTAAGGTCATCGGCAAAGGCAACAACTTTGGTGTTCTCAAAAGAACGGGAGAGCCAATTCTGTAGAACCATATTCCACACCACAGGCCCCAAAACCGACCCCTGGGGGCATCCCCGAGAGACAGGCCTGAGGACATGTTGATACTTAGATTTTAGGATAACAGTTCTTTCGGAGAAGTAGCTAAGGAAAAGTTTATATAATTGATGGGAACAGGAGGCAGACCGTAGGCGCTCCAAAGCGCTGTCCCACCAGACAGTGTCGAACGCTCCCTCAAAATCGACAAAGATTGCCAGTTCAAACTTAGCTTCGGAGTTTTCGATATGTAATACCAGGTCAAAAAGGGCCTCTTCCGAGGAGCGTCCTGGTGTGAAGCCATATTGATGTGAAGAGATTAGATTTTTCGCCTGGAAAAGCGCCGAGACTCTTAGGGCCATAAGACGCTCGAGAATTTTCCCGAGATTTGCCAAGAGTGCAATGGGACGGAAGGAGCGAGGATCTGAAGGTGGCTTGTGTGGTTTCTTTATCAGGCGCAGAAGAGCAGTTTTCCAGTCCTTGGGAAAGATACCTCCCTGGAGGCATTTATTGTACAACAGGAGGAGGTACAGCGGCCTTAGTTTAAACAGACAAAAGATGAAGGTATACTCTATCTGGTCTAGGCCAGGGCATTTGTTTGGGTTTATTTTCTGTAATACTGCATTCAGCTCTTCCAGGGTGAAAGGATCCGTTGTGCTTTCTGTGGCGTAGTTTCGATTTGCTCTTCTAATTGCTGTATGCTCTGGGAGATCCTCAGAAACATCGTCTGGAGGAAATAACCTGTCAAGGATTAGGTTGGCTGAATCAAGCCAGTTGGAGGTTTCCTGGAAGTTAGCCTGTACAGTGTTAAAAATTTCAGGGGTGAAGGATTTATCTCTTGTTATTTTATACACTAAACCCCAGGGGTTGGAATTTCCAGTTTCCTTAACAAAGCTCACCCAGGTTGCTTCTTTCCTGGCTGCTATGGCTTTAGTATAGTCGTTTTTCTTTTGGATGTAGTCACTGTAGAGCCGTTCGACTTCTGGGGGTGCCCAGTCCCGGTGCCGCTGGTAGTAACGTCGTGCTCGCATTGCCAGTCTCCGAAGTCTAGTGAGATCATTGGTCCACCAAGTGGAGACAATAGGTCGGAATATTTTCTCTTTGGCGGATTTATATGATGCTTTGAGGATTGCTTGCTGGAGAGCAGTTACCAGTTCATTGGCTTGCATGGATTCATTGGGATTTGGCTCACTTTCAGGGAAGTCTCCTTTAAACGTTCAAAGGATTTTGAACGTTCAAAGGATTGCCAGTCGACATTTCTGGTGGAGAACCTCACAAGTGCAGGCAGTCTTATCTGGTTGTCTTTTTTCAGTGGGGTTACGTTTATGAGGAAAAGTATGACTCTATGGTCACTGAGGGTCCAGTCTGGGATAACCTTCCAGTCAGAGACCAGGGGGTCAATGTCCCTAGTGGAGATGGTGACATCAATGTTTGATTCTCCTGTAGAGCTGCTGTATGTGGTGTAGGGACTGGGTTGATTGTGTATTGTTAGGTTTCTATTCAGGACAAGGTCTTCCAGAAGTAATCCACGGGCATCAACAGTAGGGCAAAACCAGAACTCAGACTTGGCATTCACATCAGAGGCAACTAGGAGAGATTTTGAGCCGAGGAAGTCAAGAGCATATTCCAAGAAGTTAAGTGAGTTGTTAAAATCAGCAGAAGGGGGACAATACAGGGACAGCAGGTAGAATGACTGTGTGGCATATGTGATCTGCACACAAGTGGCAAGCTGATTGCAGAGGCCATGTATTACGAGGACATCCAGATCCTTGTTTAGAACGACGATGCAAGTCTTTGGGTCCTCCAAGATAGGCTGGATTATTCGAGTGTGCATTGAGAAGCCGGTGATTTTGGATGTGTGGTTGGAATGGTTTTTAGCAGCATAAGGCTCCTGGATTGCGATCACATCCACTGCATGCAACTCAGCAGCCAGACGAATCTCATCAGCAACGGCACGAGACCTGTGCCCATTGATTTGCATGACTTTGAGGCATTGGTGGCTGGGTGTGTCCATGGCAACTGTATCCATTGGAGGAAAGGGGGTATTCCGGGGAGACCGTCCTCTAGTTCTTGTAGGAATGGGATTGGGGCTATTCATCGGCGGTCCTTAGCCGTACGAGTTCTAGAGCCTTCTGATATTCCGGGCATGCTGTATCCCGGACTGAGTGGTTATGGGGGAGGCGGCGCCTCTTGCAATTTACACAGCTGGGTTCTTCCTCATGATGCGGACACTCCACATGCACATGACCACTTCGGGCACAGTGACCACAAGATGGGGAATTATGGGTACAGCTCTGGGAGGTATGCCCATAGCCAAGGCAGAGAAAGCATTTTGTAACTATTGTGAACTGGCTGAATCTGTGTGCTTGGCAGCCTAAGTAAATTCTATCTGAAGAGAGAATGTGCTTAAAGATTCGTGGACTGAAGCTGATTACTCTATGTTCAGTAGCACTAGACTTAGATTTGGTGTTGAATCTAAAGGTAGTCTCTGTCTTCACTTCATTCCATGTAAACCCATAGTCTACTAGGTTCTTATGGAACAGATCTTCTAGCACCTCTTCGTTTGTCAGTTCCTTAGGTATGTCATACACTATGATGGATGGATTGGATAGTTTTGGTGGGGCTATGGAGACTCCAGCTGTGGACAGAGAGCAACTGGCTGAAATGGACTTCAGGTCCTCTTGGGTAGCTGTCTCCAGCAGCACTCCTTTATTTCTGATTGGCCGGAGGGACTTTATCTTTAGGTTCTTATATTCCGTTCTGATGGTGTTCTGTATCAACTCTTTCACCTCACTGCTTGTTTTTAATTCCGAGTTTTCGCTTGCTCGTAGAAGAAGGAGATGCTGTTGTCTCTTCTCTGCAGGCTGGGGCTGTAGGGTCCTCACTTTGACTTGGGTGGAAGAACTAGGTATGCTAGATTTGACAGTTCCAGCATAGGATGTGGTTCCAATGGGAAGTCCAGAGGTGGTGGGATCCTTGGCAGCTACACATTCATGGTCGATAGAGGCTGGAAGTTTAGTAAAGGTGTTTATCACTTTCTCCAGCAGTGAGGTTTTTGTTCTGAGCTCATCATTTATTGCTTTTAGCCTTTCATTGTCTATTAGCAGCTCAGTTGTTATGGACTGCAGGCTGGACCAAAGTTCCTGGATGTGGTTCCCAGCTACTTTCGTAAATCTATTTGAGTCGTTGTTTAGGAATGCAATGCCATCAGTCCCTGAAACCCCCAGCACCCCTCGCTCCAGGCCGCTGCTTATTCTAATAGAAGTAGTGCAAGAATCACCTTCACCTCTGCCCGCGGCTACTTTTAACCTTTTAGTCTGTGAATCCCCCAAAGCTAGCAGTTTTCTGACCCACCTAACAGTGCCTGGATAACATCAGCAAATATTCTTGCACCCTTTCTATTTAAGTGTATCCTATCCCTGTAGAAGCCGTCTCTCCTGTTAACAAGCACAGACCAGGCTGAAAAAATTCTACCGCTTGAGCCTTGCACATTCCCTCCAGGGCCGAATTGATTGACAAGGCTCTCATCATGTACTCCCTCCTATCATGTCAAGGCAGAATTGCAGACACTTTTACATTTAAACCTTAGTCGCGACTTTTTTTAACATTGACCTGTACTTGTTAAGTAAATCTGCGCACTCCTACTTTTTATATCATTGGTGTCAACGTGTACAACGGTATCATCTTTTGTGCACTTAAAAGGTGATATATGCTTTCCAACATTATCAACTTTTGCCCCTGACAGACATACCCTGGTCCTATTTTATCTACCCTTTTTCACAATATATTCTTCGTCTCCCTGACAATTGATTCACCAACAATAACTAACTCCTGTGGGACCAGCGCATTCTGCCTTGGAGATTGCGCTGTGTTGCCAGGTGCCCTGTGTTGCCTGGTGCCCAGGAGTGAGCTCTGACGTTGAGTCGGGCAGCTTAGAGCTTGATGGGCCCCTCTTATTAATTTGTTCGAGGGTACCTATGCTACACCTCAAGCTCTCATAGATGCCCATTAGAACGCTGAGTTGACTCCTAATTTCTAGACACTCTCTGCACTTGGCACACACGAAGACATCCTCCCTGTCTAGATCATGTTTCTGGCACCTTCCTAGTTGAAGTCGGATGTGATTTGTGCGACTGTCGTTCTCATGTTGACTGAAACAATGCGAGACAGACGTCGATGGTAACGTTCATATACTACATGGAACGGAACAGAACATGATCTAGCCAAGGAGGATGTCTTTTTGTCCCCACAAGGACCATCAGGCGATCATTAGCCTCAATAGGTTAAGGGAGCCGCTGACTCAGTAGAGTCCCATTGCTAACACTACAGCACAAGATTCTATGCCTCAACTAGGTGAAAGAACATTGGCACTGGACCTTGGATGATTGGAGACGGTTCTCCTGGTCCGATGAGTCCCGTTTCGAGCGAACGGGATGGTGCTCATCTAGCGGAAACCGCAAGAAGCTATGTACCCGTCATGTTAGCAAGGAATTGTTCAGGCAGCTGAAACCTAATGGTCTGGGGCGTGTTCAAATGGCATACGTTGGGACCT
This sequence comes from Mastigoproctus giganteus, assembly GCF_048544385.1. Classification (NCBI taxonomy): domain Eukaryota; kingdom Metazoa; phylum Arthropoda; class Arachnida; order Uropygi; family Thelyphonidae; genus Mastigoproctus; species Mastigoproctus giganteus. The sequence continues at coordinate 10,974,835 of NC_143585.1, read as the reverse complement.
CTGGTACGTCTAGACGCATCTCTGAACGTTCCAGATTGTGTCCATGCTTGCAGACCATCTGTATCCCTTCATGGCCATCGTGCATCCACAGGGTATTGTACCTTTCCAGCAGGACAATGTGCCTCTCCATAAAGCCGTGGTAACAAGAACATAGTTCGAAGAGCATTCCGCAGATTAGGTGCAGCTAAGTGCAGGAGTATGGCAATCCATTCGTGATCGGATTAAAAGAGATTGTGAGGGCTGTCTTCGTGGTCGCATGGTGCTGAGGAGAATACCATATCTAAGAGATTGGATCCTCTCGTGGGGTGGCAGTTGAGAAGGGTGATAGCCAGTGAGTCCATACTGCTAACAAATGTCCTACTAAGATGTGTGAGAGTAGGTGGAAGATTGAATTCTCCACAAACAATGTGCTTAACAGAGGGGTGGAGGTGATTCACTAGCCAATGGCTTACATCTTCAATGATATCACTGTTTGGGCCTGGTGGAATATATACTGCTGATATGTCTATCAGGAAGGTGTTGAGCTTGAGGGACACCATGGCAACTTCAAATGCAAGGGATTGGGTTACCACAGAATGTACCAATGAAAAGAGGGTGGTGTTGTAGATTATTGCGACTCCTCCTCCTCTACGATCCACTCTAGAGGAGCAGAGTATCTGGTAACCAGCCTGAGGTGCACAAGTAAGGTAGTCCTGCCCATTACCAAGTCAGGTTTCAGCGATACAGAGGACATCCAGGGTATTCGAGAGTAGAAGCTGTTCAAAAGTGTCTAGCTTGTTACAGATGGCATTTTGAAAGACAATTCGAATGGTGGTAGCCATAGCAATCGAAGTTCGTACGGGTGGGAAGTCTCTGTTTTGGCTCCGCATTGGTCTACTGTGCGTTGTGATGTGTACAGGGATATTAGAGACAGGTTTGCAGCCTTGGGGATTGACATCATAAACGGCTGTTAGTTGGATTGATTGATATGTGGACATTTTGTTTCCTATAGTAGGTTTGTTCTCAGTAGATGCATTTGAATTCTTCCGTGTTTCTTTGGTTGGCAGCTTGGTAGCTTTAATTGCTATTGAATTTGGTGATAATTTTGGTGGATTATCTCGGTCCTTGACGACTGGTGTAGGAAGGGTTTGACGAGAGTTTCAGGGGCCATAACCTTGGATCCAGCACGAAGCTCATCATCTCTGGGTGGCAGGTAAGGATGAAAGATGCGTATGTTGGATACCTGGTTCTTCTCTATCTGACATTAATAGTTATTCTGTGATGTTCTGCAAACATGGCCTTAATGCTGCCTTTTTTATTAATTAGTTTCAGTCGAGAAACAAAGATTTGCCCACGAGTCTGGACCTCTGTGATATTGTATGAATATGAGTATTTTTCCTTAGTGGAGTGTTGTGTGCCACCTGTTTTTCTCGTTTGTCTTCCATGTTCCATTTTCTGATAGGTTGAATATACGATCCCGGTTTCTTTTGAGTGAACCTGTTGATCTGTAAAGGCAGCTAGCAAAAAACTAGGTTTCCTGAAAAGAATTAACCGAGACTTCAATCAGTTGGCACTTTTCATCTTTCTTTACAAAATCTATGTTAGGCCAGCCCTAGAATTTGCCTCACAGGTCTGGTCCCCACATGTTGCGTACCAAAAATTAGAAATTGAAAATATTCAAAAGAGAGCAATCCAGTACGTTAGCTTTAAAAGTGGCCTTGAATACTATGAGAAATCCTACCAAGAGTGGTGTGTATTCTTTGGACTCGAAACGCTGGAAAAAAGAAGAGATAAAGCCGACTTACTCCTTCTTAACCAACTGTTAAATGGTACCCTGAATTGCCCTCATCTCGTCTCACAAATAAATTTCAACGCTCCGACAAGAGCGTTAAGAAACCATCCACTGCTGAAACCATCCTATGCGAGAACAAATTATGGATACTACAACTTCTACAACAGGACTGCAAGGTCAATGAACAAAGCAAATATTGAGATATTTGATACCCCCGGACACTTCAAGAGGCAACTGAAATTGCTAACCTCATCCGGTACCTGACTTAAAATAGACTATTCTTTTAAGTTCTAAGACTCTTATTGTGTGTGAAGAAATACCAGTGCTCTGCCTGTTCACTTAAATAGGACGGATGAGTCCTTTTATTTATTTAGTTTTATTTTATCTGTACATTTACTTTTTTCTTTACTTTGGGAAATGTATACTCCAAGCTTTTTGAAGCTATGTAATAATTCTTTGTAGCTGCACCCTCAGGCACGTTGTTTGCTGTTTTGTAGCTGTTAATAATAATAATAATAATAATAATAATAATAATAATCGGCGAGAAGAGACTTGGGCAGGGAGTGCATGCAGTTTGTAAGCCTTGCTGATGGGATCTTTTGGATTTTATGATCATCTTTTTGGCTGGTGACTACTTATGCAAATGTGGGTATCGATGGACTCTTTCCAGTTTGGATTGTTATGCTTTAACATTTCAGGTTTGGTATTATTTAGGGTCGATACTGTAGAGGGGGGGGCACCTGAGAGGTCTTTGAGTGGCTATTTCCAGTGATGATAGATGCAGGTTTGGGAGAATTATCTTCACTGAAATCTGCATCTTTACTGTTGAGCTGATTAGTGGATTGTTTCAAACATTGTTGACCATCACACTATGCTGGTACCTTGTATTCTTTTGGTGTATCTCTTTTGCTATTTTGAAGGTTGGGTTCTATGGTAGAAGGCTGGTTCACTACAGTGAATTTATTTGCAACTACTTGTGCCTTGAGTTGTTGTATTTCTTCAAGTAGGCTTGAGTTTTGTGCTTTAATTTACTTAATCTCATTAATAAACATATTCGTCTGAGTGTTTATGAGCATCACATAATCATCACTTATCTGCAAGCAGTTTTCCCTGTGCATCAAAGTTGTTACCGTTTGGCAGCACTTTGTGGCCGAGGTAGGTACATCATATTTGACTCCTCCAGGGCAGCGTGGAACGGCTGTGCATTGCAACAGAGACGTGAATGTAGCGCTGTCATCGGTGGGGGAATGATTGTCGCTATCGGCGATATGCACCTGCTGATCGGCAGTTTCCAGTGTGGTGTTTCCGCTGGGGTGTGGTAGGATGGCTTTAATTTTCTGCGCAGATGATGCAGTTTCAGTAGATGTGCAGGATATCTCACTACGTTGGGGAGGTACCCTAGATCCATTGTAAAGGGACTCACTGTCAGGCATTTCCTTGCATGAAAGACATGAAAAATTGCGACTCCGTTGCTTGTTCATCTTTTTTAAATCAAATTTGAGGCATGATCCACCAAACGTAGCGTAGCACGTACACAGTTAATGCATAGGTCAGTGTTTAAATTGCATAATTTACATTCAGCTATGATGAAGACTTCATTTAACTCGGTCATATTTGGATGTCTGATGGAAAATGCTCGTGTTTGAAGGTTTAACCCGTTAAATTTATGGTATTTAGTTCAGATAGTATGAATCAGAGCTGTAATACTCAATATGTTCTACGTTGATAATAATATTAGTAAATTAATAAGAGGAGTTTTCCTCAATATAGTACGTGGAACACTTCCGTATGATACCCTCCAGAAATTAAAACGGAAAAAACGAAAAAATCGACAACTTACCGGTACATTAAAGTAAAATATAAATAATTAAAGTAAAATATAAATAATTAAATAATCAATTTAACACAATTCAAAATCAATTCAAAACAATTAAAATTCAAATTAATGCAATTAAAAGAATCTAACGAAAATATTCTATTTTCGTTAGATTCTTTTCCATTAAAGTAAAATATTATATTTTACTTTAATGTACCGGTAAGTTGTCGATTTTTTCGTTTTTTCCGTTTTAATTTCTGGAGGGTATCATACGGAAGTGTTCCACGTACTATATTGAGGTAAACTCCTCTTATTAATTTACTAATGGTATTTAGTTCAGAAAGCTTGTCACCGACTTTAGGAATGCCGTTAATCTGTTTCCGGGGGAGGGTTGAATTTCCAGAAATTAGTAATTGACGCGTATCGCCAGGGCAACTGACCGCAAGTACTAACCTACAGCGGTAAGTGGTTCTGGTCAATTGTCAGAGCTTTAATACAGCTTGATCGTGGCCGATTACGAGATTCTGCAATATGAAAAGGAACTGCGAATAATAAATACCTGGGTGCGATGGTCGCCTTGACGTTGGTGTCATCATCTTCAGAGTCACTTGAGAAGCATAACGATAATAAAATCGCCTTATAAACTTAGGCATAACTATTAATTTTACTGAGAGCAACACACATACGTGACCGAACCGTCCGGTCTGCAGGTAATATCCTTCTTATTACCTGTAAACTAAAAAGAAATAATAATGAAAAATAAAAATACCATGACCCAATCAGTACTGCATGCCAACCTTTAACCCACCATGTATATAAGTTAATTACGTAATGGACACGTGTAAGACAACAAATGTGACTTTTTTAAATAAAAAATAATTGTGAAAATTGTTTTAATTGAACAACTCTCCCATCATTTGTATTTAATTGTAATATCTTACTCCGGGTCTCAGAGTTCATGAAATTAAATTTTGTTTTCGTTACATTCGCAGGTTACTATGCCCGAGGAGAGCTTCCAATGGAATTTATGATTCAAACTATGATGGCTTTAGTTGATTGGGATTTCGATCATGAACTCACACAGATTCATGGGATAATTTCCATTATTGATTGTGAAAGCATAACCTGGACAGATTTCTCCAATCGCCTTGGAGTGTGGACACTTACAAAGTTACTGAAAAAACTGGAGGTCAGTATGTATTCAAATTTTTTATTTATCATTATATTATGCTCTCCCTGCCGAAGTTTGGCGACGCCGGTGTCATAACTGCAATATGTTTCCACCCCGCTTTTGCCCAATTACAGGGTAGAAAGATCCTCCAAGACGTTAAAGCGTCATTAAAGAGACAAAAATATATGCATTACTTTCTTGCTTTGCTATTTTAATAGTCAAATCTTTATTGCAGAGGTTTTGTCCTAGGCAGAAAATGCTAAACGTAGGCAGAGCAGGGAGGAAAAGTGTAAGGGGAGAGGAAAAGCAATAAAATAACCCCACCCCCCCAAAAAGAACGTGAAAAAATTAAAGTTAAAGCATACCAAAACGCATACCATACCATACCATACCATACCATAACAAGTTAGATATGGTTTTTGGTATTCAGTAGCTTAACCCCAGTTGTCCAGTTTATTTTATATATATACCTACCTCTGGAAATTAAGTCTATTTCTCTCATCTTATCGAGAAAAAGCCTATCAAGAACGGCGAAAAACAAGAAACCCAAAATCCTACACCTTCTTCAAAATGAAAAGGGCAATGTGCAACAGGATTAGACGACAGGCCATAACAAGATAATCTTCGAAAAACTAAAAAATCAAATCAAAGAGAATTACCAATAACTTAAATGCGTGTCCACATGGCATGGGAGGCTTTCAATGAAGGGGCAGATCGCACACACACACCTTTGGAGATTGTAGTAACTTTTCATCTAGTACAAGACAGTCTATAGACCCAATAACCAACAGGCTCCCCTGGAAAAGCTATTCATTCCAAGCCATGAAATCGCAACGGTCAACCGAAGGCTTCCAAAGAAGCGCACCACAGGCCCAGATAAATTCCCTCTTTTTATTATTAAGATATGTAGTTCTTACCTGCTGGAATTACTGTCCCATACGTTCAACAGAATCATCGAAACGGCTACTCTCCCTGAAGCCTGGTAAACAAACCACACAAAACCCATACCCAAAACCAATAGATCCAAAAGCTGAGAAGACTACAGACCTACCTCCATAGGATGCAACGTATTAAAAATCTTTGAGAAATCCATAATCAAACAATGAAATAATCAATGTTTTGGTCATCGTCCATGATATATATATACACTCAGTCACTGAAAACAGATCAACTATAACAAACCTATTAGAGACAAGTTGAGGGATCCAAACCGCCCTGAATAATAAAAGCCAGATGGATATCCTTTTCCTGGATATTAAAGCGGCTTTTAACAGGATAGCAGTTCAAACCTTCTTCCACTCCATGTAGTCTCACTGTCGCATTACAGGAAACTTATTCACTCTCCTTCAGGAATTATTATTATTAGTTTTATTATTATTATTATTATCGATTTATTTCCCAAGAAATGTCCCTTTATTTCTATGCAGTTAAAGGACACGAGTTACATACATAGGTTAAATATTAATTACAGACAAATGCATTGTGTACAGAGCCCAGATACAATACACGGCCTTAAACAGCCTCTGGTGAAGATACATAAACATAAAGATACAACAAATAAAAGTACATACAGATACAACAGAGCGTGTATAGCGCGGTATCCCAGAGAGTCCACCTAGAGTATGACGAGGGCATACATGTCTGCAAGAATGAAAGATCTGTAGGATTTGTCCTTGCAGAGCTTCTCAACGTCTATGGCTAATCTATTCAATATTTGGGAAGAGTTATGTGGAAACATATTGTCCAGGGAGGACATGCTATGCAGCTTTGATCTGTATGGGAATGTGTTGGTCTGGAATCTTCTCCTGTCTGAAGGTCTGGCGATGATATCTCATATATCAGGTGAGCTCAGTTTTCCGGTAGAAGCTGAGAGAGGATAAGAAGGTTCCTAGAGATGATGTGATACCTCCAAGGAAGCGTATTAAGATTGGTGACCAGAACAGATTTTGAGATTGTAGGTGTTAGCCCGGGAACCCTATTAAGCCATTTCAAAATACAGTATTCCAGGGAAAGGAACCCGGCTTGGTATGATGAGGATGCTGAGGACCATATAGTCGAGGCATACAAAGGAATTGGGATTATGCATCGAAGAATGTATTTGATGATACGATCCGGGTTATGGAAGTTGGAGATCTTCTGTTTTACTGCCCCTAAAGCCGAATATGTTTTCATCCGAGTGGCATTAAAGTGAGGCAAGAAGGTGAGGTCTTCGTCCCAGGTGACACCCAAATCCTTATGTTGGGTAACTTTTTTAACTGGGGAGTTCCCTATAATAATGTTCACATCGTTGGTATTTTTCTTCTTGGAGATAGAGAGTTGTGAAGTTTTCTCTTTGTTAATGGAGAGCCCAATCACATGAAGGTAATTTTCCAGTCGATGTACCTGTCGATTGTAGATCGCAGTAATAGACTGTAGATACTGAGGGAATTTTGTGATGATGATGATGAACTTAATATCATTTGCGTAAGTGGTAAAATTACTATGGTTTTCTAGGAAGGGTTCTAAAGTTGCGGCGAAAAGGGCAGCAGAGAGAGAACGCCCCCTTGGGGAGCCCTCTGGAGCAGAGAATGCAGTGATTATGGTTCTGATTGCTGATGCATAGGGTCCTGGACTGAATGAGTTTCCTGAAAAGATCTAGGATGTAGACAGAGATTTTGAAGTAGTTGCACAGTATGGCACATAATGCATGGGTGGACACATTGTCAAAGGCCGTCTTAATGTCGAGGAACGCAATATCCAGTTGCTCTTTTTTGCTTAAGGTACCTTCAATTCTAAACAGTGTGTCCATGAGGTTGGTGATCGTGGATCGTCCATATAGTACACTATGGAGGCATGGAGGCATGGAGGTTTGTGGTCGAACAAATGATGGGTGAAAGCAGGGAGTATGGCTTTTTCCAAGATTTTGAGGAAGGTGCATCCTACGGAAATTGGTCAAATTGGTCTGTAGTCATTAGGTGATTTTGTGTTAGACTTTTTTGGAACGGGAGAAACATAATGTGTTCCAGATGGCAGGGTTAACTCCTGTTTCGAGGATGGCGTTGAATGCGTAAAGCAAGAGGTCTATGATATATATACACTGCATAGTTTAATCATAAAAACAGGGAATCCATCCGGGCCAGTGGTAGACTTGTTGAGAAGACTGTTGATGACCTCAGTAAGGCGTTCTTTTGTAATGGCTATTTTATACAGTGATGTTTGGATAGCTGGTGGATTAACCCGAATAAAGGGGCTTGGGGCAGGTAGGGGCTTAGTTTCGAGCGAGTTAACCCACGCGAGGACGATGTCAGTGGTCATGGGGGACTGTTGGTTCTTGTTGGTGTAGATTCTTTTCCCAAGTTTCATTCTGTGTGCAATCCAGTCATTCTGTGCCTTCCTTTGAATGCATAGGAAGCGTGCCCGATGTTTTTTATAGAGCTGGTTGTCAGCTGGATCCCGTGTCCTTTGCCATTTCCTGTATAGTTTCTGTTTCACGATGAAGGCGAGTTTTGCATCTCTAGTAAACCAGTTCTTGGTCCTGGAAGACAGGCGGACGGATTTGAAAGCCCTTTCACGGGCGATGTCTTTTAACAAGTTAGATAAATTGGTAAGCGTTTGATCAGGATGGCTAGCAGCAATTGTTTTTTACCAGTCTGTCTGTAGCTTTTAGTCTTTGTAAGAAAATTTGAAGTTGCATATATTTTAATGAGGAGATCTTGAGTTGGGATTCTTTATGGGCATATTGTTCAAGTTGTCGGGGAGAACATAGGCTTTCACAATCAAAGGCAATTGGGAAGTGATCTGAAGCAAACTTACTTACAGATAGGCACATTATTGTAACCCTGAAAACTTTAGCATCAATTACACATTAAAAAAATGAGTTCACAGGGATGGGTTCTTCTCAGCGACACTTTTCGCTGCAGCCCTGGATCCATTCCTCTAAACCTGCAATAACATCCTAACCCACACGGACGACATTAAAATCATTAAAATGTTCTTTCCGTCCAGCAATAGCGTTAGCGAGCACAAAGTCGTTCTACAAGCCTCACATCAGTTAACTAACCTGGCCAACTTCCTGACTTCGATTGGTCTTGAAATAAACCCTCTCAAAACGACCCAGATGTCCTTCTCCCGAAAGCATAAAAGGCATAACATCACTATACTCTTAAATGGTCAACCCATACAGAAAGTCGAATATCATAAGGATCTAGGAATTACGTGGGACAACAAGTTATTCTTCAGGAAGCATATTATTACCATAAAGAAGACCCTTGCCGCCATCTGGAGCTCAAAACAGGAATTAAGTGGGGTTCATATTGCTCCACTGGTGAAAGAATACATTATTAGGTCTGTTGCTCCAGTTGCCTTATACGCTTCGGTCATCTGGTCATGAGCTCCAGAAATATATATTAAAACTCTCCTAAGTATCGAATATTGGCTTCTTAAGTGGTTAAACGGGATCTTACCCTGTAAGTTTATTGTAATCGGGACAAATATTCATATCCTGGTCAAGTCACTGACAGGTAGATGTGATGCGCCAGTCCTATAAGGCATCACCCACGAAGTCAGAGGCAATCATGAGTCTGCAAATCAAACCACTCCGGTCCAACCTAATCTCCTTGAAAAGCTTTAACAGAATGTTTCTGGTTAATACGATGTAAATCCTTAACTAGTTAAAAGTAAACTGTGAAATATTATGCTGCAGTAGGACCTACAAAACAGGTGTCTTTCAACAAAAAACTGAATAGCATCAGTACTAACTGGAACATGATGTGGATACTGCATTTGGGAGACACCCAGCAAGATGGACTTTTTTTTTTTTACTAAACTGTGAATATTCATGTAATTTCTATCCCCTCTGGCTTGCACGATGCAAAGGGGAGATTTTAACTAGCCGTCAGTTGAATAAATAAATAACTCTTTGCCTGAAGTTTCTATTTACAGCTATTCTTTTCTTAAGTATAAACTATTTGTGTAAAACATTTCCGTTTCAGTTATTATTTGGCTACTTAGTTATATTCTCGAATCTCTGTTACTCGACCAGTTTCTTCCAGTTTGCTTCGCTGCTTTTCACTCTGTCATCGATACTTTTTAATTACGTAGCTTATTCTTATTCCCCTGCATATAATATCGCTGGTTGCTTTGCTCTCAATTCTTGGAGATGACTCTGGTCTCACTCTCTTCAATAAAAAAAAATAAAAATAAAAATAAATAAAATATATATATATATATATTTGAGAGTGATGGAAAGAGAGATTACAGAAGTACGTAGGAAAAAAAAAACTGTGCAAGATGAAAGAAGAGAGAAAATGAAAAATTAAAAACAAAAATAGGATAAAAAATAGGAGAAATAATTATTATACATATAAAGAAAGAAGCCAATAATATATATTAGATATAAACACGATTATAAAAGATTATATTGTCGTACATCGCAAGGTTCTGGTGTCGTTTTCAAGTGTCAACTACCAGAATTGCCCGACAAGACACCTATATATTGTCCTCTGTTTCTAACATAAAGTAGATGCCATAGCAAAATAGTATTATATCAAAAATTAATAAAATAAAAATTACAATTATAAAAATTCAAACTAATTTTTTTTAGGTTAAAGAAGGATATAAAGACAGCGGGTTGTAATTTAAGGTTGACACGACAGGGGAACGGAAAAAAGAAAACGAAAGAATGGAAATAAAGCTAAAGCTAAAATAAAATTACTAAAAACAAAGGCTATAGTTGTGAGGACAAAAACTATTGTACACAATAGACAAAGGATATAGAAGATTTGTATAAAAATTAAAAATTGTTTGTAGCTGTTCATAAGTAATATTATGGCTAACTGAAAGTTAAATAAAGTAGGTTATAGGAGAGTAATAGACACTCCTGCCCTCGTATTGCACTAATGGCCCAGAATGTAGAAAAACGATAGATATAGGAAATTTAACAGTATATGAATGAAGAATATAAAGTATTTGCTTGTCTCAGTTAGCTATAAGTAGTATTTTTCCTCCAGTTTGCCATAAAGCCATAATATTGCTTATAAACAGCAACCAACGATTTTTAATTTTTTATAAAAAATTTTTTCTATATCTTTTGTCTACTACTCGCAATAGCTTATGTCTACTTTCCACAATAGCCTCTGTCTACTCACAACGAGAGCATGTCATCCCTCTTTCAAAGTCGATTAACTCACGACGTTTATCCATAATAACATCCAATTACCGTCTAAATGAATTCAGTGTACCTATATAGCTGCCAAGCGGTGGGTTCGTCCAATTGCGAGAGGGATGACAGCGTGGCGTTACCCGTTATCCCATTAGATGACAGGCCATAATAAGATAATCTTCGAGAAATTAGAAAATCAAATCAAAGGGAATTACCAATAACTCGAAAAAGCGTGTCCACATGGCTTGAGAGGCTTTCAACGAATGGGTAGATCGCACACACCTTTGGAGATTGTGGTAACTTTCTACCTACCACATGACAATTTATAGACCCAACAACCAACATTGCTCTCCTGGGAAAGCTATCCATCAATAGCTATGAAATTGCAGCGGTCATACTAAGCCAACCAACAAGCACACCACAGGCCGAGATAATTCCCTCTTTTTATTATTAAGATATGTAGTCCTTACCTGCTGGACTTACTGTCCCATACTTTCAACAGAATCATCGAAACAGCTACTCTCTCTGAAGCCTGGAAAACGTACCACACAAAATGAATACCAAAAACCAATAGACCGAAAAGCGGAAAAGACTACAGACTTATCACCATATGATGCAACTTATTAAAAATCTTTGGGAAATCCATACTCAAACAATTAAATAATCAATATTTTGGACACCATCCATGATATCTTCACTCAGTCATCAAAAACAGACCAACAAAAAAAACCGATTAGAAACCAGTTGAAGGATCTAAACTGCCCTGATAGTAAAAGCCATATGGATATCCTATTCCTAGATATTAAAGCCGCTTTTAACAGGATAGCAATTCAATCCCTTTTCTGAATATTAACAATTTAGTAAAAAAAAAAAAAATATATATATATCAACTTGTTTAGAAAATGAATGTGCCATACTTCGCCACGACTCTCACACATTTTGCAACCTTTCGCCTTTCCTTCTAGGATGGTTTTCCCTGTCGAGCAAAACAGATCCACTTCATAAAGGCTGCATATCTTTTGAAAGCCACGTGGTATATAATAAAACAGTTCGTCAGTGAAAAGATGCAATACCGAGTAAGTGTTACAATGTCAAGTTAAAAGCATTTATAAATTAGTTGATATTTTACAAACATTTCAAAGAGTATTACAATTCAAATAACAAAGGAATAAACTTCCTTTTTTATTTGAATCGTGTGTCAATATCGTTTAGTAATCCTGATGTAAAGTAAGTGGTGAGTTACACATAATTTAGCAGTACTGTTATATACCCCCTCCTCTGTTTGCCCAAGTACAGGGAGGGAAAAAACCTGCCATGACCGAAAAAGATTGATATAAACCAATTGAAAATAATCAAATTACATAAAAAAAAAAATTTCAGACAAAGTCCAAACTTATCCTTGAGGTTGTCACAGACATTCTCTCAGATATGCCAGACAAGCTGCACTTGCTACCTAGGAGTCTAAAATGCTGATGGAACTGATATTCGCGTGACACTCAAGTCAAGTGGACCCGATTTCGGCGAAGCCCGGACGGTCTGTGACAGCCAAATCCTCTGCTTGAACCTTCACGATGATGGGAGTAATAGTAATCCTGGATATAACCTCCATGCACAAGTACATGGTGGGTGAACCAACATAAGCAGGGGTCCAAGTGTGGCGCCCATACAACATGGAGGAATGCCGCCCCTATATGTTACCAGGCAGTACTAGGTGGTAGACGACTCTCATCAACTGGTGCAATACCACCACTTTGCTTATTGGAGGCTTGAATTGATGGAACCCATGTTTAGTCTTTAGAGCTAAGTTCCGGTAAACCCTTCCCTATCTCTTCCATCATGCAGTATGATTGATTACTTTTGAGGATTATCTGAACGATGTCCATTTCCACTTGCAGTCTTCCAAACCCCATGTACGTTTTCTGACAGAATCTCAGTTATCGGTTGATTCAACTACTGCTCATCTCAGTTGCCCAAATTATTCGCTGTATGATTCATTTCGCCTCAAAGGTGGTATTTGTGCATATGTGCGTTCTGATATTCCCTGTGAGAGACTTGGCGATTTGGAATCTACCCTCTTTGATCTTCTCTGGCTTAAAATCTCTCTACCTCATTGTGTAAAATTCAGCTGTTGTCTCTACCGTTCTCCCAACCCCACTAATCACTTGGAGCTCTTTGACTTCCTCTCTTTGCAACTTGACTTTCTCCAGTACAACTTTCCTAACAGTAAGGTAATTTTCCTTGTTGATTTTAATGTTCACAACTCCAGCTGGCCTCCGTTTTCTAGTCACACCGACCCAGCTGGTCGAGATGCTGAGGCTTTTGCAATTACTAATGACCTTGCACAGATTGTTCATTTACCTAAAGAATAACGGACAATTCTAATCATACAGCCAACACGCTTGATCTTTTTCTCACAAACAACCCTTCTAAGTACACGGTCGAAGGGAGAGAAACTTCAGCCACATCAGTTCACAAATCGGTGATTGTCTCTTCTCCAATGGAGCCTTTATCTCATGGCTATTCCAAACCTCCTGTTGTTTGGCATTACAAGAATGAGAAATGAGATGACCTGCGAGATTTCTTTTCTTCTTTTCATTGGTCGGATTACTGTTTCAAAACATCTGATATCAAAGTTTGCTCAGATCGTGTCAGTGAAATTATTCTTGCAGGAATGGAATCCTTTATCCCACACGCCACTTTAAAATCTCGTCCTTTATCTAAACCTTGGTTTTCCAATAATTGTGCTAAGGCTGTTCAAGAGAAGAATGTTGCATATCGTAATTGGCTTGTTTCTAATTCTTCGTTTTCATTTTCTGCCTACATCAAAGCTCGCAACAATTGTAAAGCAGTTATTAACCGGTCCAAACTACAGTTTGAACAGACTAAGAGTAGAAAACTTGCTTCTACTTAATGGTAGAAGCAAGTTTTCTACTCTTCTACTTTTACCTTAATGGTAGCCGAGCACTCTGGTCCCTTGCCAAAGCTATTGGCCGCAATTTTTGCCCATCTTTGCTCCCACCTCTTACCAAACCAGATGGTTCTATTGTCACTTCAGCCAAAGATAAAGCCGACTTGCTAGCATCCCATTTTTCTTCCAACTCATATATTAATGATCTTGGTAAAACACCTCCCACCATTCCCAACACGCTCCATTCAATGCCTCCTGTGGTCTTTCGTCAAAACGATGCCAGAATTTTCACGAATCTTGATGCTAAGAAAGCTCCAGGTCCCGATGGTAATTCTCAACCTGTTCTCAAAACCTGTACTCCTGAACTTACTCCTATTCTTTGCAGCCTTTTTTCACTTTCTTATTCCAAAGGTGTTTTTCCTTCTGCTTGGAAATTTGCTCATATCCAGCCAGTTCCTAAATAGGGTGACAAATCCCTCCCATCCAATTATCGTCCCATTGCAATTACTTCTACTCTTTCTAAAGTAATTGAGAAATCAATTAACCGCCAACTCTTAAACTACCTAGAAACCTTTCGTCTGATCAACGATCGCCATTAAAGATTTCGTCAGTGTTGATCCACTGGTGATGTTCTGGCTTATGTTATCCTTTTATGGACTAATTCAAGGGAAAGGTTCGGGAAACACAAGTAGTTGCTCTTTACATCTCAAAGGGTTTCGATCGTATTTGGCATACAGGTCTGCTAGACATTCTTCCATCTTATGGTTTACCAACTGTTTTTAATAATTGGTTATCCAGTTTTCTCTCTTGTCGCTCACTTAGGGTGATGGTAGATGGCTCTCTGACTCTACCCTGACTCTGTCTTCTAACTTCTCCACTAATGCCGGGGTCCCCCAAGGTTCAGTTCTTTCCCCCACACTTTTCGCCTTGTATATTAATGACCTTCTTTCATTGCCTGGAAACGCTGTCCCTAGTTTTGCCGACGATAGCACATTGCATTCCACTTTCCATTTTGAGAAACCTTGTCCTGCTCAATCAGCTTCAAATCTCGAATATCCACAACCAATTCCTTAAATGCCGATCTTCAGGTAATCTCCAGTGGGGCAAAGACAACTTAGTTCATTTCAACCCTTCCAAAACTCAGTCTTGTCTTATATCTCGCAAAAAGAATTCTTTTGCTCCTATGCTTATCTTCTGTGACACTGATTTCTAGGCAAGATCATATGTCTCTATTGGTGATTACCCTAACTTCTAATCTCTCTTGGCACAAGCACATTACAAATATTGCTTCCTCTGCATCTAAAAAACTTGGTTTTCTCTTTCGCTCTCGGCGTTACTTTTCTTCCAAACAGCTGCTCACTCTGTATAAATCGCAAATCCGTCCTGCCATGGAATAGTGTTCCCACATCTGGAGTGGTGCCCCCTAAACCTCTCTCAGGCTTCTTGATTCCATTCAGAAGAGGGCAGTTAGGTTAATTAATGATTCATCTCTAGCAGAGTCTCTCCACTCGCTTTCTCATAGACGTACTGTTTCTGCTGCATGCCTCTTCTACAGATACTTCCATGAGCACTGTTCTTCTGAATTTCCTTCTATAATTCCCGCTCTCTCTTTCAAAACAGTCCGAACACGTGCCGCCACCAGCCAACATCCATTTACTGTCCAACTTCAAACTCACATACCAACTTTTCAAGTCCAATGTGAACAAATATCTTCTTTCGCCTTTTCAACTTCCAACCTAAGCGTGGTACTAAGTACTATAGGTTCTGGTACCTCTCGTGTTTGGGACCACGCTTGGGTTGGAAGTTGAGAAGAAGAAAGAAGATATTTGTTCACATTGAACTTGAAAACTTGGTATGTGAGTTTGAAGTTGGACAGTAAATGGATGTTGTCTGGTGGCGGCACGTATTAGAACAGATACCCTAATATCTGTTCTATCAGCGTGTAAAACGCTGATAGAACAGATATTCGGGTGATATTCAAGCAAGTAGACCCAATTTCGGCGATGTCCGGAAGGCCTGTGACAGCCAAATCCTCTGCTTGCACCTTCACGATGGTGGCACTGTTAGTAATACTGGGTATACCCTCCATGCACAACCCACTTGGTGACCACCCAGGTATGAACCAATATAAGCAGGGGTCGGCATTACTGAATGCGGTGTGGGCACCACACCGCATGGAGGAATGCCGCTCCTCTGTGTTACTAGGCAATACTAGATGGTATATGACTCTCATCAACCGGTGCAATGCCACCACTTTGCTTATTGAAGGCTTGAAGTGATGGAACCCAAGTTTAGTCTCCAGAGCTAAGTTCCGGTTAGCCCTTCCCGATCTGTTTGAGCATGCAGTATGACTGTTGAATTTTGAGGTTATGATGAACGTCGTGGCGAGATCCAATATTCCTTACATTTCGAGGGTACATCTCTAAAACGGTGTTCAGAGGCCGGATGCTAGTCAATACACCGGACCGAACCTATTAGTAACTCTTTAGGAGGATTCCAGATCAGCTAGTGTACAATCTGGCTACCTCTACTCTGTCCAGATATTGACTGGAGGGAGTGCGAGTAGTGTTCATGCTGCGAGTATTGTTGAGGCCACGTTAAGTCAAGTATCTGGGTATATTCTTGCCATGTGTACGCCATATCGAATGCTTCATACAGCAGGTCCTCCCCACTTTTCCTTACTATTGAATACACCATGAATTGTCAAACTAATAGAGTAAGCTTACCTGCGAAAAGTTCTAAACCTCCCAAACACTTCCTAATTCATTTTACAAATATATGTGGTCTCAATTCTAATCTCAACTACGTCCATTTCCACTTGCAGTCTTCCAAACTCCGTGTACTTTTCTGAGAGAATCTCAGTTATCGGTTGATTCAACTGCTGCTCATCTCAGTTGCCCAAATTATTCGCTGTATGATTCCTTTCGCCTCAAAGGTGGTACTTGTGCATATGTCCGTTCCGATATTCCCTGTCAGAGATTTGGTAATTTGGAATCTCCTTTCTTCGGTCTTCTCTGGCTTAAAATCTCTCTACCTCATTGTGTCGATTCATGTGTTGTCTCTACCGTTCTCTCAAACCCACTAATCCCTTAGAGCTCTTTGACTTCCTCTCTTTGCAACTTGACTTTCTCCAGTCCAACTTTCCTAACAGTGAGGTAATTTTCCTTGGTGATTTTATTGTTCACAACTCCAGCTGGCTTCCGTTTTCTAGTCACAATGACCCAGCTGGTCGAGATGCTGAGGTTTTTGAAATTACTAATGACCTTGTACAGATTGTTCATTTACCTACAAGAATATCAGACAATCCTAATCGTATAGCCAATATTCTTGATCTTTTTCTCACAAACAACTCTTCTAAGTAGACGGTTGAAGTGAGAGGTCCTTTACGCACTTCAGATCACAATTGGTGATTGTCTCTTCTCCAAGGGAACTTTTGTCTCATGGCTATTCCCAACCTCGTGTTGTTTGGCATTACAAGAATGCAAAATGGGATGACCAGCGAGACTTCTTTTCTTCTTTTCCTTGGTCGGATTTCCGTTTTCAGTGAAATTATTCTTGCAGGAATGGAATCCTTTATCCCACACTCTACTTTAAAATCTCGTCCTTTATCTAAACAGTCTTTAAAACGGTGATGCGAAAAATTTTTCTGTAGGCGTTTTATTTGGGGTAATAACATCTGTTCAGTTGGGGAGTGCCCCATCCTGCTCTGTGATTGGTTGGTGAAAAAAAAAAAAGTATATATTTTACTTATTAAATGGAACCGCATGTTTTTTCTTTTTGTTATTTTTTTAAATGTTTACCAAAACTGGGTGATATAGTTATAAATGTGTGACTGTGACTTTAAGAGACCTGTAATCTGCAATGAATTGTGGGGTCCTCCTTTGTAGGGCCGGCCACTGATCGTTGTTTATTCCTTCTGATTCTATGTTCCTGAAACAAAAAGTTTTCTTTATTTTATTTTTTTAATTTCCAACCGTGATACTATTGGAAATAAATACTGTGTTATTGTTAATCCATTTTGCCAGTGAGAAGCTGAAATTAATGATTTTTATTTTATTTTATTTTGTTTTCGATGGTTAAATATATATTTTTACCCATAGCTATGTATGGTGGTGCCATCTATCGGTCCAATCTGCAACTTCAATTTTACGCTATATTTGAAATTTTACATTTCTAAAAGTAATTTCCCAAAGTTTAAGATTTTAAGGCTTTTGATGAATGGAAAAAATTCCAAAGTTATTTTCTAGTAGCTAAGAAAATGACAGACGCAATATGTACAGAAAGAATATTTTTTTTTATTGATAAGATTTTACAGAGCTACAAATCGCAATTTTTTTTTTTTAATGTTAAAATTTTTTAAAATTTTTAAAAAGACAAAAGTATAAATAATTAACACAATCACTTACATAAGATACAAAGATTTTTATCTGAACGGATTTCAATGTGTAGGCACAATTAAATTCATCGATCATCGAACTTACTCCACTGAATAAACCATACAAGCTGAACTCTGTTTTCATCCCCTCTTTCTGGCACTTAGCAGAAAAAATTTGAACGCCAGTATATGGTTTTACAGTTCTCATACAATATGCATAGACGTCGTTAAACGATACATCGGAGGAGTTTGGAAACACATCGGTCTTTAGACGTTCTCTAACGCTGTCAAGGTGCTCCAATATAACTGTTTGCATTAACAGAAATGATGGTTTTCGTTTTCTAGGCGTTGAAGAAAAGTATCGATATCTGTGATTCTAGTAGCCAAAACTTCAAGCTCAAAAAGTTGTAAGGTTAAACATACCTCTGGCTCTAGGGATGTATGTTTTCAGTAGAAGTCACCAGTGCCGTCCTCTGTATCGATCCGGGCAATTGGATTTCATCTTTAGCTTTAGCTCTAACGAAAAGCAACATATCAGACAATCTATCCTTGAATTCAGTCCACTGTCTTCTCCATAATCGCATGTATGCATTAGATGTTTCGATCGTAATATATGATTCGGATTCGTAACAAGAAACTCGCACTGTGGTACTATGACCCAAGCGTCTATAGAAAATAACGTTCTGTTTTCTCACTTCATCAAACTTTGTAGACACTGACATTTTGTCAACCGCACCTAAAAAGTTTCAAGCTGCAACTGAAGTCCAAAATGTTGCCGCCTCACATTCGCAGAATCTAGAGCCACATGGCTACAGCCTCCCCCATCAGCACATAATAGACCCAACTCTCCCATGGCGAGGGGCGTGATAAACTACGTGACTGAAGCCGATTTATTCAAAAGCAGCTCCATAGGACTGTCTTTTTTGCTTCCTAAAATATATGATAAGAATGTAGTCTCCTCGCAATAAAACAAAGGCTTGTTTTAACTTCAAAAGAAGGTGGTAACTTTATGATCGCAGATGTGCCAGTAGAAATCGATGAACGTGTGGTGTACCGAAAGCTGTTTTTCTTTCTATTTTTTTTTTTTTTTTTTATTTTCAATAAAAAAATAAAAAAAAGACGTGTTTTAACCCCAAAAAGAAGACCGCTACTTTTATGATTTGCAGGTGTGCGCTCATAGATTTTGTTGCACGTGTTATGTTATGTACGGAAAGTTATTTTTCTTAGGAATAACCACTACAGAGAGAAAAAAAAAATTATTTCCATTTACTGTATACAGTATTTTCTTAAATTCATATCAGTCCTTTTGAATAGTTAAATTAGAATCACAGCAAACAAGAATCTTTTTTTTTCCCTAACAGTTTTCAAAAGTAGCGTTTCTAAGTCTAATGAAACACATACTTTATTCTAAAATCAAAATCGTATTCATCTTTAATCCAAAATCATACCAGAATAGAGAAAGGGAACGTCATAGTTAGATTGAAACTCGTTTATCGGTAAATTTGATTTCAATTCTGCGATGTCTCTACTCAAAACAGTCTTTACAATAAAAATTGCTATTTTAAACCATTTGCTGAATGTTCGTTCGTTTTAGTCGTTTTCTTAAGTTCATTTCATTCCTTTAGAAAGACAAAATAGAATCACAACAGCCAAGTATCTTTTTTTTTCTCACTGCTTTCAAAAGTCGCATTTCAAAGTTTCCAAAGGTCATGGGCCTAATGACTTGAATGAGTATAATGAACAATTGTACAGAGAAATAGAGTGGGCCAGTAAATCTGAATGTCTTATAATGGGGGATTTTAACTTCCCAGATATTGACTGGAACTTGTGGGTTGGTCACTCACACACTAGTCACACTTTTGTGGATTTATTGGATGATTGTTTTCTGCAGCAGCATGTTCGAGAGGCAACCAGAGAGAGTAATACTCTTGATCTGGTTATCAGCAGTGATCATTTGTGTATTAAGAATTTGCAGATTTGCTGAAGTGGGATTTACTCAAAGAGGTAACTACCGTCAGGGGTAAAGGAAAGGGTTTTTGCTTCCGTAAAGGGGAGTACAGTGGTCTCAGACAGTTTTTAAGTTCTGTACAGTGGGATCAACTGACGATGTTACAAACAGTAAATTCTAAGTGGGAAGCATTCAAAGAATTAATCGTGGAAGCTACTAGACTTTATATACCGATTAAGAAATATCGTTCAAGGTTTAGGCCTAAATGGTTATCAAATGAACTAATGAGACTCTTGACAGAGAAGAAAAATGCATGGGATGCATATAAATTATCAGGTGACGCAGAAGCCTGTGGCAGATATAAGCTAGTCTGTAATCAGGTCACAAAGGAGGTTCGGCAGGCGAAGGCAGATTACGAGAAATCTTTGGCAAAAGATGCTAAGAAAAACAGCAAGGATTTCTTTACTTATATAAACTCTAAAAGGAAGGGGATGAATATGATTGGTCCACTTGACATCGATGGTTCGACTGTTGATGATCCTGCTCAGATAGCAAACAAACTGAATGAGTATTTTGCATCTACATTCACACATGAGGAGTTATTAAGGTTTGAAAATGGTAGAAGGTTATCAAAGTGTAGCAGGGTGCTTAATGATCTTGTAATAACTGACAGCAAAGTGGAAGAGAAATTGTTGAAGTTAAACGTAAGAAAGGCACCTGTGGTGGATGGGATCTATCCGGTTATTTTAAAGGAGGCGGCAAAGCAACTAAGCAAACCCTTAGCCATAATTATGAGAGCATCCTTGGACTCAGGGGAGGTTCCCACGGACTGGAGATGTGCAAATGTGTCCCCAATTCACAAAGGTGGATCGAAGGGTGACACGAGTAATTACAGACTAGTTTAGTTTAACTTCTGTTCCGGGTAAAATAATGGTGTCGCTGGTTAAAGATGCATTGCAGGATCATCTAGACAAGACTGCAGCAATAATTCAAACACAGCATGGGTTTGTTAAGGGAAAGTCTTGTCTGACAAATTTGATTGGTTATTATGATGTGGTCACAAAGGAACTGGATGCAAAAAATAATTTTGATATCATGTACTTGGATTTCAGGAAAGCTTTTGACACTGTTGCGCATGAAAGACTACTGTACAAATTGGAGCAGAATGGTATTAAGGGTAAGTTGCTACAATGGATAAAAGAATGGTTAAGTGGGAGAAGACAGAGGGTAGTAATCAATGGGTGCTGCTCTTCGTGGACTAATGTTATTAGTGGAATCCCACAGGGTTCGGTGTTGGGTCCACTGTTGTTTTGTGTATTTATCAATGATATTGATGAAGGTATATCAGGCTTAATGTCGAAGTTTGCAGATGACACAAAGGTTGGCAGGGTTGTTAATGGCAGTAATGGCAGTGTGCTACTGCAACAGGATCTAGATAATTTGGGCAGATGGGCTAAGAAGTGGCAACTGAAGTTCAACCTTGACAAATGCAAAGTACTGTATATGGGTAGAAATAACCCCAGAGAAACGTACCAACTGTGTGGTACTACACTTAAAGTGGTAGAAAATGAAAAAGACCTGGTGGGAGTAATTGTGAAGTCAGATATGAAGTTTTCTGAGCAATGCAGACAGGCTGCTAGGGCGGGTCATGGGGTTTTGTCAATGATATATAGGCTTTTTGCTAGCAGGGAAAAGGAGGTGATTGTCCCTCTGTATAGGGCAATGGTCAGGCCACGCCTTGAGTACTGCGTACAGGTCTGGAGGCCTCATTTTAGGAAGGATGTAGATTTGCCTGAGCGTGTACAGAGAAGAGCAACACGATTGGTGGGGGGAATGAAGGGATTCTCTTATCAAGAGAGGCTTAAGTTCTGCAAATTGCAGTGGCTGGAGACTAGGCACCTGCGCGGTGATCTGATTGAGGTCTATAAGGCCTTGAATGGGTTGAGCACGCTGAATTCTGATGGGATCCTTCCACTTGTTCAGATTACCAACCTACGGGGACATAAGTTCAAATTAAGAAAGGACAGATGCAGAATAGATGTGCGGAAATTTGCCTTTAGCCAGCGGGTGGTTAATTGCTGGAACAAACTTCCATCTATCGTTGTGGAAGTTGATAAGTTAAATAAATTTAAGGAGGGACTGGACAGGCATTTAGAGGGAATGGTGTGATTTTTTTTTTTTTTTTTTTTTTGGCTGATGCTGCATAAGCTCCTACACTTGCTTTCTTGCGTCATGTGCCACTACTACTACTACTACTACTACTATTTCACATTTAAATTTTTAGTTTAAATGAAAAAAAAAAAAAAATATATATATATATATACTTTAATTCGAAAATCAAATCGTATTCTAAAGTAATTTTCCAAATATACTATACCTTCGAAAACCTGAAAGTAAAGATTTTTAATGTGCTCTATACTGTTCGATGTGAAAATTACTTTTACCAATGTTAGACTATGATGGTGACTCCATACAGCGATCCTTTCTGCATCTTGATTTAATATTTTTGTTCTATATTTTGAAATATAACGATTTTTATATTAATGTTTAAAATCACTCACCCACAATTAAAATAAGTGTGGGTGAGTGAGAGGTTAAGATTTTGACCTAAAGATGGTTTTATTTTCGGACTGTGAACTTCTTTTTAAAATGGCTATCATTATTATGTTCGGACATAGGAAATTTCAAGGTCATTAAATTTTTAAGGAACTATAATCAGTCACTGGGAATTCTTAGTAGAATAGTTGTGCTACCTGATAGCTTTGATGTAGAAGTGTTCAGGATACCAAATTGTATTTAAAAATACTCACGTGTTGCTGAGTTATACATTATTGGTATTTTCAAGATCACAGTAATTCTACCGAGTCAGCCATTTGCATGTTTCCAGGAGATAAAAGAACTACAGCAGTGCCACCTGCTCGTTCAGTAGTGACTAGAAATTCGGCATAAATTACATAAAATTATTAAAATAATGACATCACGAGATGATGATGATGTAAAGTGTGAATTGGGAACATTGAATGCCGACTCCATATAACGTGGTAAAAGGCAAAGACAAAGAAGAAGAATGATTTTTAAATTATAAAGTAATTTCCCAAAGCTGTTTTAAGATTTTCAGGCTATTGATTAATTGCAATTTTTAAAAACTAATTTCTCTTTCTATAGTAACTAAGAAAAGGTAGGTACAATATTTACAAAGAGATATTTTTATTGTAGTTAGGTTAACATGATTAGCTACAAAATAAAAAGGTTTAAACAGTCACGAGAAAAGTTACGGTTGGCTACAATACCCTGCATCTGTTGTAAGAACATCGCGAATTCGGTCATTCCATATGATAGGAAATGTAGAGGCGCCCGATGTAGATTTTCTGAAATACATACAGATCATTCTAATATGTATAGTGGGTAGATTTTATAATTAGAATGTAGTTAAGCAATGTGCTTAAAGAAGAAACATCGAACAGCTTACAAAGTAGTAGTAGTGGCATGTGATGCAAGAAAGCAAGTGTATGAGCTTATGCAGCATCAGCCAAAAAAAAAAAAATAAATAAAATAAAAATTACAAAACAATCCCCTCTAAATATTTGTCCAGTTCCTACTTAAGTTTATTTGACCTATAAACTTCCACAACGACAGATGGCAGTTTGTTCCAGCAATTAACCACCCGCTGGCTAAAGGCAAATTTCTGCACATCTATTCTACATCTGTACTTCCTCAATTTCAATTTATGCTCCCTTAGGTTCGTAATCTGAGCAAGTGGAAGGATCCCATCAGAATTCAACGTGCTCAATCCATTTAAGGCCTTATACACCTCAATCAGATCACCGCGCAGGTGCCTAGTCTCCAGCTGCTAAAATTTTCAGAATTTAAGCCTCTCTTGGTAACAGGATCCCTTCATTCCCCTGACCAATCTTGTTACCCTTCTCTGTACACGCTCAAGCAAATCTACATCCTTTCTAAAATGAGGCCTACAGACCTGCACGCAGTACTCAAGGCGTGGCCAGACCATTGCCTTACACAGAGGGACAATTACCTCCTTTTCGCTGCTTGCAAAATTACTGTATATCATTGACAAAACTCCATGACCAGCCCTGGCAGCCTGTCTGCATTGCTCAGAAAACTTAATATCTGACTGCACAATTACTCCCAGGTTATTTTAATTTTCTACCACCTTAAGTGTAGTACCACACAGTTGGTACGTTTCTCTGGGGTTACTTCTACCCATATGCAGTACTTTGCATTTTTCAAGGTTAAACTTCAGTTGCCACTTCTTAGCCCATCTGCCCAAATTATCTAGATCCTGTTGCAGTACCACACTGCTATTACTGTCATTAACAACCCTGCCAACCTTTGTATCATCTGAAAACATCGATATTAAGCCTGATATACCTTCATCAATATCATTGATAAAAATACAAAACAACAGTGGACCCGACATGGAACCTTGTGGTACTCCTCCAATAACATTAGTCCACGAAGAACAGCACCCATTGATTACCACCCTCTGTCTTCCCCCACTTAACAATTCTTTTATCCATTGTAGCAACTTACCCTGAATACCATTCTGCTCCAATTTGGACAATAGTCTTCCATGCGCAACAGTGTCAAAAGCTTTCCTGAAATCGAAATATATGATATCGAAATTATTTTTTTGCATCCAGTTCTTTTGAAACCACATTATAGTATCCTATCAAATTTGTCAGACAAGACTTTCCCTTGACAAACCCATGCTGTGTCTGAATAATTGCTGTAGCCTTGTCTAGATGTCCTGCAATGCATCTTTAACCAGTGACTCCATTATTTCACCCCGAACAGAAGTTAAACTAACTGGTCTGTAATTACTCGTGTCACTCTTCGTTCCCCTTTGTGAATTGGGGATACATTTGCACATTCCGGTCAGTGGGACCTCCCCTGAGTCCAGGAATGCTCTCATAATTATGGCTAAGGGTTTGCTTAGTTGCTTTGCCCCCTCCTTTAATATAACTGGATAGTTCCCATCCACCCCAGGTGCCTTTCTTATGTTTTAACTTCAACAATTTCTCCTCCACTTTGCTCTCAGTTATTACAAAATCATTAAGCACCCTATTACAATTTGATAACCTTCTGACATTTTCAAACCTTATCAAATGCTCATGTGTGCTTGTAGATGCAAAATACTCATTCAGTTTTGTTTGCTATCTGAGCAGGATCATCAATAGTCGAACCATCGATGTCAAGTGGACCAATCAGAATCATCCCCTTCCTTTTAGAGTTTGTATAAGTAAAGAAATCCTTGCTGTTTTTCTTTGCATCTTTTGCCAAAGATTTCTCGTAATGTGCCTTCGCCTGCCTAACTTCCTTTGTGACCTCATTACAGACTAGCTTTGATCTGCCATATGCTTCTGAGTCGCTTGATAATTTTTATGCATCCCATGCATTTTCTTGTCTGTCACGAATCTCATTAGTTCATTTGACAACCATTTAGGCCTAAACCTTGAACAATATTTCTTAATAGGTATGAAACGTTTAGTAGCATCCACGATTAATTCCTTGAATGCTTCTCACTTAGAATTTACTGTTGGTAACATCGTCAGTTGACCCCACTGTACAGAATTTAAAAGCTTTCTGAGACCACTGTAGTCACCTTTATGGAAGCAAAAACCCCTTCCTTTACCCCTGATGGTAATTATATCATTAAGTAAATCCCAAATCAGTACACTGTGATCACTGCCACCTAGTGGTTCTTTTATCTGCAAATTCTTAATACACGAATGATCACTGCTGGTAAACAGATCAAGAGTATAACCCTCTCTGGTTGCCTCTCGAACATGCTGCCGCATAAAACATTCATCCATTAAATCCAAAAATGTCTTACTAGTGTGCGAGTGACCAACTGGTAAGTTCCAGTCAATATCTGGGAAGTTAAAATCCCCCATTATAAGACATTCCGATTTACTAATCCACTGTTTCTCTGTACAATTGTTCGTTGTACTCATTGAAGTCATTAGGACTATAACACACACTCCTAGTGTTATTTTTGCTTTTGCAGTGCTTATGTCACACCAAACTAACTCAACAGTGCACTGTTCATCTGTATCTTCTCGATGCATTTCTTTTGATTTTATGTTTTTCTCAAATAACAGCATAACACCTCCTCCCTTCCTATCCTGACTATCCTTTCTGTACTCATTGTACTCCCCAAATTCCAGTTCTGCATTCCTTATATCTGTGTGACACCACATCTCTGTTATCCCAACAATATCCGCCGTTGATGTCTTGACCAACACTTCAAATTCATCGACTTTATTAACTATACTTCTAGTATTGATATACATGCAAGTATACATGTACCTATCATGATGAGAGCCTTGTCGATCAATTCAGCCCTGGAGGGATTGTGCAAGGCTCAAGGGGTAGAATTTTTTTCAGCCTGGACTGTACTTGTTAACAGGAGAGATTGCTTCTACAGGGATGGGATACACTTAAATAGAAAGGGTGCAAGAATTTTTGCTGATGCTGTCGAGGCAGTGTTAGGTGGGTCGGAAAACTGCTAGTTGGGGGGGATACAAGGACTAATAGATTAACAGTAGCCAGTGACAGAGGTGGAAGTGATTCTTGCACTGCTTCTATTCAAATGAGCAGAAGTCTGAAAAACAGGATGCAGGATATTTCAGAGACTGCTGGTAGTCATTGCGGTACAAGTAAACACATGGGTTGTGTTAGGGTAGCTAAGAATAGAAACAGGTGCATGTATACCTGCGTGTACACCAATGCTAGGAGTTTGGTAAATAAATTTGATGAATTTGAGGTATTGCTCAAAACATCAAAGGCAGATATTGTTGGGATATCAGAGACGTGGTGTCACACAGATATAAGTAATGCGGAACTGGAATTTGGGGAATACAATGTGTATAGAAAGGATAGACAGGACAGGAGGGGAGGAGGGGTCATGCTATTAATTAAGAAACACATAAAGTCCAAGGAAGTGAAGCCAGTCGACATCGATGGACAGGGCAGCGTCGAGTCAGTTTGGTGTGACATAAGCATAGGGAAATCAAAATTGAGAGTAGGAGTGTGCTATAGGCCTAATGACTCTGATGAGTATAATAAGATATTGTACAGGGAAATAGAGTGGGCCAGTAAATCAGAGAGTCTTATAATGGGGGACTTTAATTTCCCAGATATTGACTGGAATTTGTGGGTTGGTCACTCGCACACTAGCAAGGCTTTTGTGGATTTATTGGATGATTGTTTTCTACATCAGCATGTTCGTGAGGCAACAAGAGGGAGCAATACTCTTGATCTGATTATCAGTAGTGATTCTTCATGCATTAAGAACCTGCAGATAAATGAACCACTAGGTGGCAGTGATCACAGTGTGTTGAAGTGGGATTTACTCAAGGAGGTAACTACCATCAGAGGTAAAGGGAAGGGTTTTTGTTTTCGTAAAGGCGACTATGATGGTCTGAGACAGTATTTAAATTCTATACAGTGGGACCAACTGATGATGTTACCAACAGCAAACTCAAAATGGGAAGCATTCAAGGAACTAATCTTGGAGGCTACCAGGCTTTACATACCAACTAAGAAATATTGTTCAAGGTTTAGGCCTAAATGGTTGTCAGATGAACTAATGAGACATGTGGCAGAGAAGAAAAATGCATGGGATACATACAAATTAATGGGTGACATGGAAGCCTATGATAGATATAAGTTGGTCTGTAACCAAGTCACAAAGGAGATTAGGCAGGCAAAGGCAGACTATGAAAAATCCTTGGCAAAGGATGCAAAGAAAAACAGAAAAGAGTTCTTTACATACTTGAACTCGAAAAGGAAAGGGATGAATCAGATTGGTCCACTGGATATTGATGGTTCAACAGTTGAGGATCCTGCTCAGGTGGCTAACAATCTAAACGAGTATTTTGCATCTACATTCACGCATGAGGAGTTATTCAGGAAGGAGAATGATGTAGGTAAAGTAAACATTGGCAATGAGCTGGATGATTTTGTAATAACTGAGAGGAAAGTGGAGGAGAGATTGTTGAGGATAAACATAAAAAAGGCACCTGGGGTGGATGGGATCTATCCAGTTATATTAAAGGAGGCAGCAAAGGAAGTAAGCAAACCCTTAGCCATAATTATGAGAGCTTCCTTGGACTCAGGGGAGGTACCTATGGACTGGAGATGTGCAAATGTGACCCCAATTCACAAAGGAGGTTCAAAGGCTGACACAAGTAATTATAGACCTGTTAGTTTAACTTCTGTTCCAGGTAAATTAATGGAGGCACTGGTTAAAGAAGCACTGCAGGATCATCTAGACAAGAATTCAGTTATAGCTCAGACGCAGCATGGTTTTGTTAAGGGCAGGTCTTGCCTGACCAATTTGATTGGATACTATGATGTAGTCACAAAAGAACTGGATGCAGGGAATAACTTTGATATTATATATTTGGATCTTAGAAAGGCTTTTGATACTGTTGCACATGGAAGACTGCTGCACAAATTGGATCAGTGTGGCATTGGAGGCAAATTGCTGCTATGGATAAGGGGATGGTTGAGTGGCAGAAGACAGAGAGTGGTAATCAATGGACACTGCTCAACGTGGACTAATGTTATTAGTGGAGTTCCTCAAGGTTCAGTGTTGGGTCCGTTGTTGTTTTCGGTGTTTATGAATGATATTGATGATGGGATATCAAGTTTAATGTCCAAGTTTGCAGATGATACAAAGGTTGGCAGGGTCGTTAAGGACAATACTGACGCTATGCTGCTGCAACAGGATCTGGACAGGTTGAACAGATGGGCTGAGAGGTGGCAAATGAGGTTTAACATCGACAAATGTAAAGTGCTGCATATGGGAAACAGTAACCCCAGATCAACATATCAACTCTGCGGTACTACACTGACAGTGGTGGAGAATGAAAAGGACCTGGGGGTAATTGTGCAGGCAGATATGAAGTTCTCTGAGCAGTGCAGACGAGCTGCAAGAGTAGCTCATGGTGTCTTGTCAATGATAAAGAGGAATTTTTCTAGCAGGGATAAGGAGGTGATTATTCCCTTGTATAAGGCAATGGTAAGGCCACATCTTGAGTACTGTATACAGGTCTGGAGGCCTCATTTCAAGAAGGATGTAGAGCTGCTGGAACGGGTACAGAGAAGGGCAACAAGATTAGTAAATGGAACAAAGGGTTGCTCTTACGAAGAAAGGCTTAAGTTTTGCAAATTACAGAGTCTGGAGACTAGGCACCGGCGAGGTGATCTGATAGAGGTGTATAAGGCTTTGAATGGTTTGAGCATGCTCAATGCCAATGGGATTCTTCATCTTTCTCAGAATAATCACCTCAGAGGGCATAAATTCAAATTGAGGAAGGACGGATGTCGGATAGATGTGCGGAAATTTGCCTTTGGCCAGCGGGTGGTTGGTTGGTGGAACCGACTTCCATCACTGGTTGTTGAAGTTGATAGCCTAAACAAATTTAAAGCTCAACTGGACAGGTATTTCGAACGAACGGAGGGGTGAAATGGGAGTGGGTTTTTTTTTTTTTTTTGTTTTTTTTTGGCTGATGCTGAATAAGCTTGCTTTCTTGCATCATATGCCTCTGCTAATGCTAATGCTAATGCTATCCTTATTATTAGTTACTCTAACATATCCCATATACCCACCTGTTTCACGATGACTGCCATCAGTCCCTGAAACCCCCAACACCCCTCATTCCACGCCGCTGCTTATTCTAATAGAAGTAGTGCAAGAATCACCTTCACCTCTGCCTGCAGCTACATTTAACCTTTTATTCTGTGAATCCCCCGAAGCTAGCAGTTTTCCGACCCACCTAACAATGCCTCGATAGCATCAGAAAATATCCTTGACCCTTTCTATTTAAGTGTATTTAAGCTACAGAAGAAGCAGAAGACACTGCTTCTTCTGTAGAAGCAGTGTCTCCTGTTAACAAGCACAGACCAGGCTGAAAAATAATTTTACCACTTGAGCCTTGCACATTTCCTCCAAGGCCGAATTGATTGACAAGGCTGTCATCATGTTCTCTCTCCTATCGTGTCTGGGTAGAATTGCAGACACTTTCAAATTTAACTCTGACTCACGACTTTTTTGCAACATTGACCTGTACATGTTAAGTAAATCTGCAGATCTTCTAATCTCCTACTGTTAATGTCATTGGTGCCAACGTGTACAACAATATCACCCTTTTGCCCTTAAAAGATGATATCTGCTTTGCAACGTCATCAACCTTTGCCCCTAGTATACATAATCTGGTCCTATTCCATCTATCCTTTTTGCACAATATATTCCCCATCTCCCTGACAATAGAGTCACTGACGATAACTAAGTCCTGTGGGGCCAGCGCATTCTGTCTTGGAGTTGGCCCCTGTGTTGCCTGATGCCCAGGAATGAGCTCTGGCATTGAGTTGGGCAGCTGAGAGCCTGACGTTCCCCTCATATTAATTTCTTCGAGAGCATCTACCCTACACCTCAAGCTCTCATAGACACCCATCAGAACGCTGAGCTGACGCCTAATTTCTAGACACTCTCTGCACTTGGCACACACAAAGACATCCTCCTTGGCTAGATCATGTTCCGTTCCAGAGAGTTCGGCAAAAATTTCACAAGTTGCGCATTTCTTTAGGGTGTGATGCGTTGGAGAATTGCCTCCCCTCAGTTCTCCCCTGAATCATAGCACTCCTGCCACTTTGTGCCCGTTTCCTTTCTACTATAGTCTGGAGCATGATATTTTAAATCAATAAGATCAATAAATTGGATTAATGAATTGTCAATGTTACGCTATCTAATTGAATACTAAATGCAGGGATGCGATTACGATGGAACCACCGTTCACAACATTGGTGAAATAAATTCACACATCAAACTGTACAGAACACATAAAATCTTTACTTTTCAGGTTTCCAAATTCAAAGTGTGTCTCTAAACATGGATGACATAAATAGTATCAATACAGGAAATAACAAAAAAAAAACTTTACATTCTAGAATAAGAAGGAAAAATAATTTTTTTTTTTTCAGCTTGCAGAAAGGAGCGATAGATGTCACGACCATACATAGCTATGGGTAAAAATATATTTAACAATCAAACACAAAATAAAATAAAATAAAAATCATTAATTTCAGCTTCTCACTGGCAAAATGGATTAACAATAACACAGTATATTTATTTCAAATAGTATTAACGTTGGAAATTAAAAAAATAAAATAAAATAAAGAAAACTTTTGTTTCAGGAACATAGAATCAGAAGGAATAAACAACGATCAGTGCCCGGCCCTGCAAAGGAGGCCCACACAGTTCATTGCAGATTACATGTCTCTTGGCGTCACACTCACACATTTGTACCTATATCAGCCACATTTACACGCATTCATACAACTCAAAGGGTAGCCCAGTGGATAAGCACAAAACAACCAGCTTGGATGACTTACGATTGAGCATCGGTAAAAATAACAAAAATAAAAAACATGCAGTGCCATCTAACGAGCAAAATGAGAACTAAATTAAATATGATTTTTTCTATAAAGCATTTAGGGCGTAAGCCTCAAGCTATGGAAAAGTCTAGACTATGTATAAGTATAGTGTGAAAGCATCAATAGTACATAGCCAAATCTGAATGAAATCTGAGTATTAGCAAAGCGGCATCGTTTTAAGTTATAGCCCTGAAACGGTGCCGTCTGGGTGGTGGTATCCATCTGAGAATAAGTAACATTAGTCTTCTCCTCAGGTGAAGCGTTACCTATTCGAAGTAGTGCAATATCGTGGCAACTCGTTGTGAAGGTATTCACAATATGAGATATAACTTAAAACGATGCCGCTTTGCTAATATTCTGTTCATTCAGATTTGGCTATGTATTATTGATGCTTTCGCACTATACTTATACATATGATTTTTTCTCAACAACCAATCACAGAGCAGGACAGGGCCCTTGCATATCCCTGACTCAAAAAATGGCTTATTACCCCAAATAAAACGCCTAAGGCAGAAATGTTCGCATCACCGCTTTAACTACTCTAAACCTTGGTTTTCAATAAATGTACTAATGCTGTTCAAGAGAAGAATGTTGCATATCGGAATTGGCTTGTTTCTAATTCTTCAGTTTCATTTTCTGCCTACACCAAAGTTGGCAACAATTGTAAAGCAGTTATTAATCAGTCCAAACTAGAGTTTGAACAGGCTAAGAGTAGAAAATTTGCTTCTTGCCCTAATGGTAGCCGAGCGTTCTGGTCTCTTGCCAAAGCTATTGGCCGCAACTTTTGCCCATCTCTGCTCCCACCTCTGTCCAAACCAGATGGTTCTGTTGTCACTTCAGCCAAGGATAAAGCCAACCTACTACGTTCACATTAATACAAGACTCATGTATTAATGATTTTGGTAAAATACCTCCCACCATTCCTACAAGTTCAATTCAATTCCTCCTGTGGTATGCTGTTAAATGGATGTCAGAAAGATTTTGACGAATCTTGATGCGAAGAAAGCTCCAGGTCCCGATGATATTTCTCCACTTGTTCTCAAAACCTGTGCTCCTGAACTTACTTCTATTCTTGGCTTCCTTTTTTCACTTTCTTATTCCAAAGGTATTTTTCTTTCTGCTGGGAAATTTGCTCATATACAGCCAGTTCCTAAAAAGGGTGACAAGTCCAACCCCCCATCGACCCATTGCAATTACTTCTTCTCTTTCTAAAGTAGTAGTACTAGTGGCATGTGATGCAAGAAAGCAAGTGCATGAGCATATGCAGCATCAGCCAAAAAAAAAAAAAAAAAAAAAAAAATTCCAAAACAATCCACTCTAAATGTTTGCCCAGACCTCCTTAAATTTATTCAACCTATCAACTTCCACAACGAAAGATGGAAGTTTGTTCCAGCAATTAACTACCCGCTTGCTAAAGGCATATTTCCGCACATCTATTCTACATCTGTGCTTCTTCAATTTCAATTTATGCCACCTTAGGTTCATAATCTGAACATGAGGAAGAATCCCATCAGAATACAGCATGCTCAACCTATTCAAGGCCTTATATACCTCAATCAGATCACCACACAGGTGCCTAGTCTCCAGCTGCTGCAATTTGCAGAACTTAAGCCTCTCCTGGTAAGAAGATCCCTTCATTCCCCTCACCAACCTTGTTGCCCTTCTCTTTACACGCTCAAGCAAATCTACATCCCATCTAAAATAAGGCCTCCAGACCTGTACGCAGTACTCAAGGCGTGGCCTGATCATTGCCTTATACAGAGGGACCATCACCTCCATTTCCCTGCTAGCAAAAGTTCTGTATATCATTGGCAAATCCCCATGTCCTGTCCTAGCTGCCTGTCTACATTGCTCAGAAAACTTCATATCTGCCTGCACAATTACCAATTACTCCCAGGTCTTTTTCATTTTCTACCATCTTAAGTGTATTACCACACAGTTGGTACATTTCTCTGGGGTTACTTCTACCCATATGAAGTACTTTGCATTTGTCAAGGTTAAACTTCATTTGCCACTTCTCAGCCCATCTGTCCAAATTTTCTAGGTCCTGTTGCAGTAAAACACTGACATTACTGTCATTAACAACCCTGCCAACCTTTGTATCATCTGCAAACTTCGACACTAAGCCTGATATATTTTCATCAATATCATTGATGAAGGCATATGGAGAAATCAATTAACCGCCAACTTGTAAACTACCTAGAAATCTTCCATCTGATCAACGATCGATAGCATGGATTCCGTCAGTATCGATCCACTGGTGGTATTCTGGCTTATGTTACTCATATATGGACAAATTTGATGGAAATGTTTGGTGAAACACAAGCAGTTGCTTTTGACATCTCAAAGGCTTTTGATCGTGTTTGGCATAAAGGTATTCTTAACAAGCTTCCATCTTATGATTTGCCAACTGTTTTCTGTAATTGGTTATCCAGTTTTCTGTCTGATCTCTCACTGAGGGTGATGGTAGATGGCTATCTGTCTTCTAATTTCTCCACTAATGCGCAAGGTTAAGTTCTTTACCACACCTCTTGTATATTAATGACCTTCTTCCATTGACTGGAAATCCTATCCATAGTTTTGCCGATGATAGCACATTGCATTCCACTTTCCATTTTGAGAAACCTTGTCCTGCTCAATCAGCTTCAACTTCTCGAAAATCTGCTACCAATTCCTTAAATACCGATCTTCGGGTAATTCTCCAGTTGGGCAAAGACAACTTAGTTGATTTCCACCCTTCTAAAACTCAGTCTTGTCTTATATCTCGCAAAAAGGATTCTTCTGCACCTATGCTTATCTTTATTGAAACTCCAATTTCTAGACAAAATGATATATCTCTTTTGGGGATTACGCTGACTTCTGATCTCTCTTGGCACAAGAACATTACAAATATTGTTTCCTCTGCTCTAAAAAACTTGGTTTTCTCTTTCGCTCTCGGCGTTACTTTTCTTTACTTTACTAAAAGTTACTTTACTTTTCGGCGTTACCACGTCAACCGATTCCTAATTGCAATTGCATTAGTATACATATTTTTGCTG
The DNA here is from genome assembly GCF_048544385.1 of Mastigoproctus giganteus. Taxonomy (NCBI): domain Eukaryota; kingdom Metazoa; phylum Arthropoda; class Arachnida; order Uropygi; family Thelyphonidae; genus Mastigoproctus; species Mastigoproctus giganteus. The sequence goes on along the minus strand of NC_143585.1, from coordinate 10,940,206 downwards.
ACAAGTATTTATTGTCTAACCAATCCACTTCATTAGTTGACCAATATCTATGACGTTAATACTTACGTCATAGACATTATTGGAATGCACATTCTTCCTCTTGAGTGCAAGTTAATTATTCCACCAAGAGCAGATTTTTGGTATCACAAGCTTCTTTCTTGCTGACTTGTATGACGCCTTCAGTAAATGGCTGTCGATCTAAGTGACTAACTCTGCAGTAGGGATTAACTCAACTGCATCCCAGTTAAAGGATTAGTAATCCTCTTGAAAATTGATGTTTCAAAGGCAAGTCAGTCAATGGTATTAATAGAAAACCTGACAAACTCTGGCGTTCTGTTTTAGAATTAGTAGAAACATATCGATGTGATGAAAGAAAGCAAGCTTATGTAGCATCAGGGGAAAAAAAACATTTCACACATCCATTCCATTCCATCCAAACATTTATTCAATTCCTCCTTGAATTTATTTATTTAAGCTATCAACTTCCACAACTACAGATGGAAGGTTGTTCCAGCAATCAACAATCCGCTGACTAAAGGTAAATTTCCACACATCTATTTTCTATAACTGTCTTTCCTCAATTTGAATTTATGCCCCCTGAAGTTCGTAATCTGAGCAAGAGGAAGAATCCCATCTGAATTGCGCCTGCTGAACACATCACAAACCTTCTATATATCAATCAGATCACCTCACAGGTGCCTAGTTTCTAGGCGCTGCACTTTGCAGAATTTAAGCCTTTCTTGGTAAGAGCATCTCTTCGTTCCCCTCACCAGTCTCGTTGCCCTTCTCTGTATTCGCTCTAGCAACTCTACATCCTTCCTAAAATGAAGCCTCCAGACCTGTACGCAGTATTCAAAGCGTGGCCTGACCATTGCTTTATACAAAGGGACAATCACCTCTTTTTCCCTTTGGCAAAATTCCTATATATCATTGACAAAACCGCATGACCTACTCTTGCAGCCGGTCTACACTGCTCAGAAAACTTCATATCTGACTGCACAATTACTCTCAGGTATTTTCATTTTCTACCATCCTAAGTGTAGTACCACACAGTTGGTACGTTATTCTGGGATTACTTCTACCCATATGCAGCATTTTGCATTTGTCAATGTTAAACTTCAGTTGCCACTTCTTAGCTCATCTGTCCAACATTTCTAGATCCTGTTGCAGTAGTACACTGCCATTACTGTCATTAACAACCCTGCCAACCTTTGTATCATCTGCAAACTTCGACATTAAGTCTGATATACCTTCATCAGTGTCACTGATAAATATACAAAACAACAGTGGACCCAACACCGAACCCTGGGATACTCCACTAATAACATTAGTGGAGTATCCCAGTCCACGAATAGCAGCGTCCACTGATTACCACTTTCGGTCTTCTCGCACTCAACCATCCTTTTATCCATTGTAGCAACTTGCCTTAATGCCATACTGTTCCAATTTGCACAGTTGTCTTCCATGTGCAACGGTATCAAAAGCCAAGTATATGATATCAAAATTATATTTTGCCTCCAGTTCTTTTGTGACAGACTTATAGTATCCAGTCAATTTTTTGTTAGACAAAACTTTCCCTTTACCTACCCATGCTGTGTCTGAATTATTACTGCAGTCTTGTCGAGATGATCCTGCAATGCATCCTTAATCAGAGACTACATTATTTTCCCGGAGCAGAAGTTAAACTAACTGGTCAGTAATTACTCATATCACCCTTCGATCCCCCTTTGTGAATTGGCGATACATCTGTATCATTCCAGTCCATGGGGACCTGTCCTAAATCTGAGTATGCTCTGATAATTATGACTAAGGGTTTGCTTACTTCCTTTGCTGCCTCCTTTACTATAACTGAATAGATCCCATATACCCCGGGTGCCTTTCTTATGTTTAACTTCATCAATTTCTCCTCCACTTTGCTCTCCGTTATTAGAAAATCATTAAGTACCTTGTTACAGTTTGATAAACTACTGGCATTCTCCTCCCTTAATAACTTCTCATGTGTGAATGTAGATGCAGAATACTCATTTAGTTTTTTAGCTATCTGAGCAGGGTCATCAACAGTTGAACCATCGATATCAAGTGGACCAATCTGATTCATCCCCTTCCTTCCTTCTAGAGTTTATATAACTAAAGAAGCTCTTGCTGTTTATCTTAGCATCCTTTGACAAAGATTGTATTCGACCAGTTTATAAAAATTTGTGGGGCTGTTAAAACTTTGTTTAAACGGGAGAACTGCAAATTGGGCAACGGTTTCAATTCTTAGCATATACAACTTACACTGCTGGTCAAAATTAACTGAACAAAAAGTGTTTCTTGAATATTTTATAGTGAACAGTGTTTCCGAAATCAAATACATGATATAATAGGCAGGCTGGCATGCAAATTACAGGTATCTAATAATAATCGATCTATCACCTTGCACTGGAGCACATCATGCAAATTATTCATGCCTATAAAAACACAGATTGAGACCATATCAGTTCATTCCCGTTTTTTGATTTGCTCATTAGGATAGCGACATCTCCAGTAATGAGTATGGCAAGTCATCTTTGTTAAGATGATTCTTTGAGATAACAGGCCTTCTTTCGACTTGTGCAGGGTAGGCAGGTGGAGGTGGGACGTTGGCTTAATATGTCGAGCATTACCGTTTCGGAACTATGGAAACAGTTTCAAGAGACTGGAACCATTAGAAGAAGAACCGGCCCAGGTCGCCCAAAGATTACGTCAACCACAACAGATCGCTATCTGGCTCTGAGATCAAGATGGGACCCTACAATGTCCCGTCATAAACAGTCTCTTGTTGCAGCCACTGGTGAAAATATTTCTAACCGGACTGTGTTAAGACTGCTCAATTCAAGTGGACTCTACACAAGGAAGTCAGTGGTTTTTCTCCCATTAACCCTAAACTACCGCAGAATTCGTCGAAACTGGAGCCACGAACATGAGACTTGGAGCTCTGGCAAATGGGGTACAATTCGCCTCTCTGATGACTGCCGTTTTCCTACACACAGATTATAGACGCTGTTTCATTTGGAGACAACGAGGAGTGCGGTATCCTCCCTCCATTATCACATAAAGGGGCACTTACGGTGTAGGCGGTATTCTCGTGTGGGGCGGAATAATGATCAACAGCCGCATCCCTCTTCATGTTTTTGATAGGGGTACCGTAACTGGGCAGATATACGGAGAAGGCGCTCTCCGAACTTTAAGTGCGACTTTTTAGTGGGTGCGATTGGCCCAGATTTCCTTTTCATTCACGAGAACTCCACTGCACATAGAGCTCAAGTGGGGAAAGAATCTTCAATCTGAAGATATACAACGACTCTGTGGCCAGGACGATGGCCAGACTTAATTCCGAATGAACATATGTGGAACGCCCTTGGGAAATTCCTCGTTCACTTGATAAATAAATAAATAATCTTTAATTGTCGCAATATACTAAATAAAGCGTTACAATGGTGAGTGACAAATTCCCTTCACCGCAGTAAATGCCAGGGAATTCAAATAGAAAATATAGATTCATTAAATCTACACTGCATTTCTGTTCTGAAAGTTAAGTGCAAGTTGCTCAGTACACACACTTCAAAAACGCGCACACCTGTTAGGCAACAGTAGCCTCAGCGAACCACATTGCGGTTTTTTTTCTGTACTTCGGATCATCCATCAGCCTTTCGAGATTAATTCCAATTTGAGATAAGCAGCAGATTGATTCCAACTCCCTGGCTGGTATGAACCTACAGTCAGCTTCAGTCTGTTTGCTTTCATCCTCAGGGATTTGGTGCCTCTTAAGGCAGATGGAGCCTCCGTAGCCGAGTGGTCATGAGCAGGAGTGCAGTAGCACACGCTCTTTGAGTAGACCGGGGTTCAAGCCCCTGACTGCTGAATACGGTCGATCTGCCAACCCGCACTGGACCAGCGTGGCAGATTATGGTCCATTTCCCTCAGCATGAATTGTTGAGGAGGCTTCCATCCTGCAGTGGGTTGATAATGGCTGCACTTTAAGGCAGACGGCGGGATGCGCCACTCACAAATCTGCCAGAAGCACGGTGAAGATATCACGCCCATCATCATCTTAATTGAAGTTATGAGTTGTTTCCAGGCAATGATGTCTGGCAAACGCTGTAGTTTCAGTTGTTCCGCAAGCTGAGTGGTCCTTAACTGATGGGGGAGATGGTGCTGATTTTTGGCCCACTTCAGCAGCCAGTATTCAGTGGCATATATTCTCCCAATGTGGGTAGGGGTGGCGGACGCCCACAATTCAGCACCGTACAATATGGCCGAATACACTGTTGTTCTTATGTTCGAACCTTTATACCAAGCATTGTTCACCGCTGTCAGGTCTGCTGAGATGTTGGAAGGGATCATACGCCCTACTGATATCATGTATCGTGCGGTTGTCTGGTGCTGCTTGGATGTCCAACGTAGAGAGGTCATCCGCTTTACTTGGTGAGCCTCGGTCTGCCCTTGTGGAAGAATGGGATTTTTTTGCCACATAACCTTCTAGACACCTTTTCGTAATTACCAAGCATTGTTCGCCGCTGTCAGGCCTGCTGAGATGTTGGAAGGGATCATGCGCCGTGATATGTGGCCATATTTTCGAGCATCTTGAATCGACTTCTGTAATGTGTCGTTTTTCGTCGTTCTTATACAACCTCTCTAATTGTCTGATATACCTGTCAGAAGTTTCCTGATGTCTTCTCATTTCATCATTATTCTGTGGTACACCATTACACCAAATGTTGTCCTATTTCATCGCAAGCAGCACGAGTTACACCTGTTCTGTTAATTTTGTCGAGCCGTGTAGAATGGAATTAGTGCATTAAAATACAACCTGTATTTATTGCCAGTAATGCCTAAATCTCATTGAACTCCTCTATTCACAATTGTTTAAAATTTCTCTTTCAGGTTGTTTTCCACGAGAGCGTCGAAAGCTTACATGAATACATTGTCCCGGCTCTGCTTCCATCAGAATACGGAGGAAATCTCGGACCAATTGAAGAACTCTCAGTGTACAACGAAATTGCAAAGTGGCATCCAAAGTATTTGGAGGGTCTTCAGTATGGTTTTAAATCTCCAAAAAAATGAACGCTTATTTGGATTCGGTATGAATTCGTCATTAAGAGGGAATGAAACTAAAGAACCAGAGTAAGACAACTGCTGGACTTCTAACTGGAGAGAGAGAGTAATTATATTCTTTATCATATGCTACAGTTTGATCAGGTTTATCTCATATAAGGTAGCCAATTGCTCTTTGACCGGTTATTGGCCAAATTTGCATTTCCCCCCAAATTTAATGAAAGAAATAGTAACGATATTCAGTATCGACTCCAGAAGAGATTACAGTACATATAGCTAATTAAGAAGTATTGCTCACTAAACATAATGGCTCGGATCTTTTGATTGCAAGAAGTATTTCGTAATTTCTGAAATATTTTGTGTTCATTTAAAATTGTGATAGCTTACTAAAGCGTACAGAAAGGCAGTGGGACCCATCACAGCAAGTAAAGCTACGGATCACTCAATGAGAGTTTAAAAATGAACACAATTCAATTTTAATTCTGATACAGTTAAAATATATTTTACATCAATTGATATATACATTCACTATGTATAAATATAGTGACGCTTGAAATAGTGACGCTATAAATATAGTGACCCTAAACGCTTGAGTCTATATACATTCAATAAAGGCATTTACTGGTCGGAGCAGTTTTCAGAGATCACACTTCAGCCATACATGATCTCTTCAATGATGACGACGGTTAGGGTGGCGGGGGTTATAATTAATGAGTAGTGTCATCCAATATGGAGATAACTGCTCTATTATTCTACATCGTTATCTAACCTGCATTGCATTTATATTCATGTTCATCTTGGCCGCGTCCAACATTAGCAGCAATTCAAGGAGCTGTGCTGGTATGAATCACAAGCCCTGCCTTTCCATATTACCGAAAGGCAGACGTTGGGAGACCTATGCAGATGTCCTAGGAATTAGGGTAGTGGATTACACCTGTAATCCACTACCTCAGCAGAACATCACCCCTTTCCTAATTAATGAGACATTTACAACGATGAGTCAAAACATTATGACCACCTAACTAATAAGACGTTGGTCCTCCACATGCAGCCAAAACAGCTCCTATCCGGCGAGGCATGGATACTCAAAGTATTCAAAGTATTTTATTAAAGGTTTGAGGGATCCAGGGTTTCCTCTATCCGCCGCTAAAAGGTAACAGTGTACATTGTGTATAATTTAAAGCAACTATATGCATTGATGATGATACATACAGTCTATTTACAATGATGATGATACATAAAGGCTATTTACAAAGATGATGACACATAAAGGCTATTTACAATGATGATGACACATAAAGGCTATTTACAATGATACAAAATAAATAGAGAATGTTTAATTAATTTTATATTACCTAAAAGGCTAACGGAGAAATAAGAGAGTTGAATGTATTTTTGAAATAAATATTTTGTTGAGTTCAAATCTGTATTCGATGTGAATCTGATGTTTCTTCTTTTAAAAGCGAAAATAACATAACATTACCAGCAACAGATTTAGATTCATTATTCAGTTTACTGCTTTTTTACAATCACCCCACGTAAAGCCTCCAGCATTCAAGCTGGAGGGTTTACTCTAATTTGCTAACGACATCGTCGTTCTTGAAAAGGGTCCGAAGGTGAGCACTCCGCTTTGTGCGACATGCAAAATGCACCGTATGAGGAAACACTTCGAATATGTGAGCTACAGAGGTTGGCATCCACATTGTAGAGAGGTCTAATTAAGGTGCACAAGGCTCTCAAAGGACAAAATTAAGCAAACGAAGACGAAATCTTGACTGCTATATTTAATAATAAAACTACAGGCCATAACTGTTCTCTTTGAGTCTGTTTGAGCTGATTTACATGCAGTAAAAATGTATCCTGAATAATTTCCCGTTTTTATAGTCAAGGTGAAATGTTCCTTCAGGACGACATGGTTAGGTTTTAAGGTTAGCCAATGGGAAGTCGCAATTATCCAAATACGTTACCGCCAAGGAACAACCTTGGGAAAACATACGTTAGGAGTTAAACATATAGTTTTTTATAATTTTTTAAAAAATTATTTGTTTTTATATTTTTTTCAAGTTATTTATTCCTCTTTATTTTATTTATTTATTTTTATTTATTTTTTTTGACTAGTGCAGCAGAAACAGGTTGCTTTTGTAGTAGGATTTTAGGAGCATCAGCAACTAAGGTCACTTTCGCATTGCTCTTTGTACAGTGTCTGTAAATTGCGTATGTTATGTGGTCGACTTGCTGTTTGTTGGACGAAAAATCCTACTTTCCGGGAGGAAAAACCACGCTAGCTTCGCCTGACACTGACTAATTCAGCCACGTTGTGAAAAGGGCCCATAAAAATTCCTCTCGTCATCGACGGGACTCGAGCTCAGATCTTTTTTCACCCGGTGCGGGGTGGGGAGAACAGCGATTCTACGAAATGTGCTACCCACGAGAGCACACACACGCACATACAAATTGCTTCCTCGCACTGGGTGCTAACACTGATACCATACAGATATAATACTAAATACACAAATGAATCGTATAATGACATTTCATTTCTTGTATCATTGGATGGCATTACCACATTCGAAAGCAAAATAATATTTCTATTGACGTCTTTTATTTTTAAAAAGATTGTAAAGTAGCATTAAAGTAAAATACATGGTGTTAGAGTACATCTAAAACTTCATATAATACAAACGAAATGAGTTTGTTATTACATATATTAATGCAAATACACTGCCGTACCATTAATATCCGGACACCCCTCCATGGATGGGGAAACAGGTCCTATGCATGCAACACGTCACAGAACCTGCTATAAATATGCACACTGCGCTTCGAACAGACAATTGCAAAGTGGGCATGCAGGATGACACATTCAACAGAATTGATCACCTCAACAAATTCTAGAAGCCGATTTACACGGTATAAGGAGGCCGAATCGTGGGATGTAAAGCAGTGGAAAACAGTGCTATGGACAGAGAAGTCGAGGTTCGCACCCTGCCAATCTGTTGGCCGTTCCTGGATGTGGCAAATGCCAGAGGAACAGTTCCTGCCTGATCGTATCCTCCCAACAATGAAGTTTGGTGGAGGCAGGGTCATGGTATGGAGATCCTTTTCATGGTTTGGCTTTTCGCATTAGTCGTTATCGACAACACTATGAATTCTGTGCAATACCAGAACAGTCTGGACAATTATGAACTTCTAACATTATAACAATACTGTACTTCGGGGAAGGCCTGTACCCGTATCAGCAAGACAACGCGCCATGCCATACTGCTCGGGTCGTAACAGAGTGGTTTGAGGACATTGGTGTGGAAAAGTAGGATTGGCCAGCCCAGAGTGCTGATACAACCTAATTGAGCATATTTTGGATGGATTGGATCTTTGGGTACGTTCACGTCTAGATTGCCCAAAGAAAAGGGCCGAACTAGTTGCTACATTAAAGGCGTAGTGGAGGAACATATCACCCAACATTTATAAAAAGCTGGTTGGTTTTTATTGCGAAGATTAAAGGCAGTCATGAAAGCAAAAGGTTTCAGTACAAAATATAAAATGACACAATAAGAGCGATTTTTTTGTCTAAAGGCAGGTGTTCGGATATTAATAGTAGGATAATGCATATAAGAATATACAGAACCTAGCTTATATGGAGGATCAGATGCTCGAAAAATGTATAGAAGTTTAGTCGAAATTGAAAACGATATTCAGAATTTATAAAGAATGAAAGAAATAAATAAAATAATTTGAAGTACATAAAACTATATATAAAATATATAGAATTCATTATATGTAAATTAATATAATATACAAAAGAATATATGTTACCACATTCAGAAGACGAACAGTTGAATTATAATAATGCTACAAAATGTCATATTCGAGAGAATCATTTGTACAGAATTTGCAAATGAAAAACAACGAAAGCTGAAGCAGAAACGTTAAAGACCAAGATCATTTTTATTTATTTAATCAAAATTGAACCAAAAATGGTTCCACCCCTGTACATCCAATCACCTTAGAGGTTGCGCAATATAATAGTTAGTAATACACATGATATATACAGTTTACAGTAAAACATTTCTAAGAAATAAGCTCACACAGAAGTAGCTGCGATAAAAGGGTGAAACAAATGCAATGTATTATAGTTTTTTCAGCATAGTCACCAGACAAAATGCCACGGTTCTGCCACTTCTTAACACACTTCCTCAAGCCAATTTTGTAGAAGTCCTTTCATTGTTCTTCAAACCACGACTCGGCAGCAGAAATCACCTCATCATTAGCAGCAAAGTTTTATTATTATTATTTTTTCCCACGAAGAAAAGAGTTCAGAGAAGGAAAGAGGAAGAAATCCGAGGGTGCAAGTTCAGAGGAACAGGCAGGATGGGGTATTTTCTCATTTTTTCCTGCCATACCGACAACGTTTCCTGTGTGTGCGCATTGTGACCGTTCCTTCATCTGGTAAGGGGTCAGAAGTCTGAAAACCCATCTAGCAAACACCCAGGTGCAACTATTGATGGATGATGTTCTCCAGAGACCCAACACTAATTTGGTGCTGTGCAGCCAGCATTTTGACGCTAATACGGCGATCTTCCAGAATTAATGGTTCAATTTTTTCAACACTCTCTTCTGTTACTGCAATTGCTTGTTATCCTGGGATTTCATCATGTTGAAGTTCTTCCATATTTTAATTGTTTTTACCAACGCGCGAGAACTCTGTAAACTCGGCAGGTTTCTCTCCACAAACAACAACCATTTCTTCGGGAATCGTTTTGGGTGTTTTCCCTTGCAGAGACAGGAATCGGATCACTGAACCGTATGCCACTTTTCCCATTTTGAGATGACAGAGACAATGCAAGAGTAATTTTGTTTCAGTTGCGCTAGTGTGAACGGATTTTGCGATTCGGAAGTCTATTCTTGTCAGCCACACAATGATTCATTTGATTTGCACTGGAAGCGTTGGAAACCACTAGAGATCACATTAACTTTGTCAGTATCTCACGTAGTCAGGAGAGTGTCAAATACTAAATGAATATCGGGGAGAGCGTCTTCTTAAATCTCAAGGTTTGCCTAATTGCTCTTCAATCCTAGAGAACTGGGGAATGAATATTTTATTATTATTTTATTTATCTTTATATTTTAATTATTATTATTTTTTTGCAAATGAAGTTGTCTTATTAAAATAAGACAACATCAAAGAAAAGAAAAATGTGGATAATCATTTATAACTGAAATGGTAAAAATAATAAAAAAAATAAATATGAATAAGCAAATATGCAATTTGAATGAATAAACATTTCACTAGATATATGTCTTCTGAATTCCTGTTTATTATCATTTTTTCCATTGGAATATCAATATAAAAATGGCGCACAGTTGTTATACTCACAAGAACGTAACAACTGTTATTATGCCGATATGTCACGAATAAGGACATTCGTTTGAGGTTATCTAAATCAATTTTCATCCAACATGAGCTTAAAAACAAATTAGTTTCGCAAGTTCGATTCCAATATGGCCAAGATATGGCAATCAAAACTATAAATTGTGTCATTGCTAAACAAATATCACTTTGTCTACCAATGACTCTATTTATGCTTTTGACATTGGCACTATTTACATTTGATGCAATGATACGTGCTGTCCTTGCGATTCGGTATGACGATGAATATCGTCATACCTTAGCGGATTATGTTAATTACGAAGCTATCCTACTGCGTATAGAATTGGTACATTGCCAGTGGCGTCACGGAAGCCATGTGTGCCTTTCTTCATCAACCTGTGGACATCACCCCTTCAATGATTAAGATTATCGTTTCTGTTTTAAAAGAAAAGCAAGAGGCTGCGAGAAAAATATTGTTCCCATAAAACCTTTTATAATTGCATACAGATCCATAATTTTATATGTTCTTTACTTGTTCTGCTGGGCTGATCTTAATTGAAATGGCTCCTTTTATATAAGAGGGCTATCGTAAGACTCGTAACTGTTGGTAGGCCGTAAATTTTCCTTCGAAAAATTCATGGTTCTTTTTACATGTGCGATAAAGTGAAATTATCATTCGGGACATGGTTAAGACTTTGGCTGTTACTTCGGTTTATTCTCATCACTTTTCTTCAGAAATCAGCGATTCCTTAGTCCCCAATCCTAAGTCAACCAGTCGGCTGCAGTTGATTTATTCGGAATCAAACGTGTGGCTGTCAGTTATAATGAGTTTTCTTGTTTTGCGTTTATGACTACGATGGAGGGTAAGTTTAAAGTGTCATGCAATATCAGCAGTTCATACAATTTGTAAGACGTATATAGGTCGAGTTCACGAATACCGTGCAAAGGGAGATGCCCAATTTATTTGTTTGAACTAATCATTGCGAATATAGAGCTTTATAGTAATCCAATTTTTAACAACAAAGTTTATATTTATTGCATATACTTCTGTAACATATATAGTTTCTACGGCTTAAGAATTAACTTCTGGAACCAAATCCGTAAGTTAGGGTCTTGCTGTATGCATTAATGAATTTTCTTACTTATGTAGTTGGAAATTAGGGAACGAACTCTCACAACGCTTTTCGCGTTTTACAAATTTTAAAAATGCTTAGAATTCGTAAATATACATGACTGCTAATTAACAGATGGAAGGCTCTGCCATGACTTTTGAGTGCCCATGAAAGAACAAGAAAATGCCACCCAATCCCACTAAACGATAAAAGTCTCAATATTATTACTGGATTCATTTTCACGTCACTATAAATGGTAATATTAATTCTAATCATGCATAGTGCAGTAAAGTATGAAGACGCGGACATAAACTCAAAGGTCAATTATTTAAATTAGAACACAAACATTACCTTTCTAATATTGATCGTTAAAAAATAGTGTGAAAAATTAAAGTTCCAAAAGATAAAAGCAGTATTATGGAGTTCGTGATATTTCAAGAGTATTTGGAGACTGAAATAAAATATATAAATAATATCCAGCAGAATGGATCATTATATTACAGAGGTACTAAATACAAATTTCCACATTTGTAATTATTAATCCCAGAACACTTAACAGTTTGATACTACCATTTCTCAGCAGTGTACGTAGACGTCCTTTTTGATTTGTAATATGATATACTCTACAAGAATTTTCCTACTAGCGAGAAACACGTAATTCTTCATTATTCATATAAAGACCTAGTTGGCACAGGTCATGGTTATTGTGTATGGTTTGCGATTTGTATCCGAGAAATCGCAAACCGTTTACGATATCCATGGTGTGGATAAAATACAAATGCGCCTGATCCATCACTGTAGTTATGATTTAGGATTGTTTTTAATACCTAATAATAGGTACACATACGTAATAGTGAATAGGTGCCCAGTTATCACTAAGAGCAGCCTGGATTGGTCATCGCGTGAACTCAATCATCGGTCATCGCGTGAACTCAATCATTGGTCATCGCGTGAACTCGAAAGCGGGCCACGGGACTATTGGTCTGTATTGACTCAATTGCTCCCTACAGTTGTTGAAAATTGGACAGCTGCGGCTATACTTCGAAGAGCTTGTTCCATCTCATCCCCCAGGTATCCAGTTTGAATGGGGATCCACCGCAGGAACATGAATCCACTCTCATGTTCCTGGAACCAGTTGTCTACAATTCTGACCTTGTTACACGTAGCATTATCCTGTTGGAAGATGCCGATTCACTGACACTGCAGACATAAAGATGTGTCTGTCTGAAACTATTTCCAGATAAGAACTGGCATGCAGTTGTTCCTCTACTGGTATCAGAAAAATAAAGATAATAATAATATCATTTCCTTTGGGACACAACCAACGTGTGCACCACGAAAACCCTCTCCTACACGATTACGCTGTGTAGGCGTTCTTCCTTTCTATATTATATTTATATATTATTATTTATTTTTATATACCGGTATATATTTTGTTCACCTACCGTTATTTATTTAGGTTAACATTATGTTAACTTGGGCCACTGACTGCGTATAGGTGTCCAGGGATCTTAAGTTAAACTAGAATAAAGTGAAACAACTGACATAGACAAATATAATTTCAACATGTTTAATATAAAGATTTCAGGCATGGGTTTATACATTGTTGCTACAGATAATAAAGATCAATTTCACGAACAAGTTGTCTATGACAAATACACCCTTTTCGTATGCACAAATTCTACGCTTTATAATAATTCCAGTTCTCAGCAAGAAATAATACCAGTTCTGAGCATTTATCTAGAAATCACATAAATTTCCCCCCTTTTCATTACACTTGTTAATTGAGTGAATGGACGTGGGTTCAAGCGCGCGACTGCTAAATATGATAACATTTTGTTAATAAACTGATAGTAAAAAAAATTTGTATCGATTGATTTATTGTAAACTCCACTGACCCGGTGGTCGTGCCGGAGTATAAACAATAACATTTTTTTTTTTAATTCCTCTTCTCAGGACAACATCTAGACATAGTATGAATAAAGTGTACTTAGAGTACTTTTCCCATCGCCACGTTGGGCCAGTTCCGTTATCAAGGGATGATTTTTCCATTCTGGGGCTTGCAATTCAGTGGAATCTTTCCGTATTCTTCCTCCTCCATTTTAGGACTGTCAGACCGGACTGAGGTGCTAGTGGACCATCTGGTTTACGCATATACTTAACTATGGCTAGTCGAAAATCACTCAAAACCCTTTTAGCCTACTCTGCTCATATTCAGCTAATTTTCACTGATCCAAAACGCTTTTCGGCATACTCCCCGGTACAAAACAACTACAAAACCTCTAGACACCACCAAAGCTTTAGCCAAAAGACCAACTCATTTTCCCGCCACTCCATTCCTTATACACCAAAATATGTTCTCATTTATCCTGCCCTTATTTTAGTCTAATCCTTGATTAATCTTTTCGTCCTTGACGATCTAAAACCCTTTCTGTTCGTTTGGCCGTATTCGGTCTTTTCGATGAAATCGGACTTGATCTTCTCTGGGTCAAAGTTGCCTTTCCTTTCTGGGAATTTTGCCACGCCTTTAGGCCCTTTGCCCGTTTCTAATTTTATTCAAATTGTTCGAGTATTTAAATAAATGTTTTGCTGAATTTAGCTAAACTATATTTAGGTATAGTATCCAAAATTTTATAAGTATAATATATTTTTTTTTCTAGTAAGCCAGAGCTTACAACTGCTACCACCAGCCTGCATTGTTGATAATACCCTGGCATGTGTGGCCCCTCAACTTACGTTGTTTCGCCATAATCTGGTCTTTCCATTAGTGTCAAATAGGAGGAACCGATATTTGTCAGACCAGGCAATGTTTTTCCATTCCTTCGTTATTTAGTGTTAATGTTCCCGAGCTCATTATTGTGTAAACATTCCTGTTTTTTTCTGAAAGGATTCCATTTTCGGTCGTCGGTGTACTTTTCATAAGTGTACTCTAAATTTGTATAATTTTATAACATCGCTGATAAATATTCGCGTTAATTTGCCGTTTATGCAGAAGACTTGAAGTGTTTCATCACCTCGTACTCCAGCTCTACCTCCAGTCCAGACCAGCATCTCTATCATCGCCATCTCGTGATACCACCACCATCGTCACTACCACCATTTTTTTTAGCTCAAGTGCCATCTTCACCACCATCTTCGACTTGGACAGTTGATTAACAAACGTGTATGACGCCAAGTGACATCACTGTCTTCTTGACTTCTATTTTCTGCTAACCTCAGGCTGGTCCTGAGGCGGGGTATGCATACTTACACTGGTACAGGATGATTTTTTATTTATTTTTTTTTTTTATTATTATTTAACTTATTTTTATCTTTATTTTTACTGAATTTTATTTTTATTTTATTTAATTATTTTTTATTTATTTTTTTACTTATTTTTATCTTTAATTTTTCTGATTATTTTACTAATATTATTATTTTTTTAAATTTATTATTAAAATTAACTTTATTTGCTCATATTTTGAGTGATTTCGACATTCAGTACGTGACACTCGAGGTTTGCTGAGATTAGCGCTCAGTTGTGGCCCGCCTCCTCGCGGCGTAGACGGGTATCTGTACTCACCACCCTGGTGCTTGTTGCTTCCTGATAGCAAAGCGGCCAGAAACAACTAAGCAACGGCACAAACATAGCATTACACACATTTCTGGCCTTTCTGCAGAGTTTTTGTAACATCACAGTTTACCACGGCGGAGTTGAACTAGCGTTTGGGAGCCGCTTTACATAAGACACTATAAATGTCTACATCACCGCGAACGATCAAAAGACAGCAACAATGACACTAATTCCAAAATCTTCAAGTTGCAAGAATACCTCAATTGCGTGGAGCTCCGATTAAATGAAGACAAGACGGCACAAATGGTTTTCACCAAGAAAATATTAAGAACCACATATCAATACGCGTGAATGGAAAAGAGGTTAAAAAAATTCAGACATATGTTGATCTTGGTCTTAAATGGGACGAAAACCTGACCGTCACACAGCAATTCGGACATGTAAAGAAGAAACTTATGCGGCAGTATGGACCTCCAGAAAGGAGCTTGTAGGCATCGTGAACCTTATTAAGCAATACATTTTAGAATGCATCGTTTCTGTCCCTCTCTACGCATCAGGTTTGGTTCTTTGCCCCTGATACTACTATCAAGGCTTTCCTGGGTTTAGAGTACTGGATGCTGAGATGGTAAAATGGGATCACTACGCAGCCATTTACCATTTCAAAGGCTATTTTATACGCCAATTTTGTTTTCACACCGTGGACACACATAATCATTACAAAGAACATTCTAACGCTCGCGAAACTTCTGACCGGGAGACTCAACTCGCTGAAACTGAACACTTGCTGAATCGGTCTCTCATGACGCAAAGGTGGGCGAATAAACCGCCACCATCTTCACTCACGTACCTGGGAAGTCTCCAGCGAATTTTTCCACTCAACACCAGCAAGATCTACAACGATCCCCAAGTAGATCCAGAAAGGCTTTCCGCAGAGAACTAGAGGATCGAACGTTTTCAGACTTTTACTCCATATATAAATGCTGCGAGCAAGTGAAGTCCATAGATAGAAGAAAATAGAAGGCAGGAAATGAAGAGTGAAGTGAATTCGAGAAGACAAACTGAATGGCAAAATCATACTGTATTACTTCCGGGACTTCTGTTATATTTATTTGCAAATTATGCTCTGAATTAAAAATAACTATATAATAAGACAATGATATGTGTAATAGTATTGTAATATGTATAAATTATAAGTGGATAATGATATGTATAACTTATACTTGTATAATTTTACGTGCACCCCCTACCCCCTGGTCAACAGCCTTAACCGGGTGTCGCTTAGGCGAAAATGAAGATAATAATAATAATAATATCACTCTCCTTTCGGAGACAACTAGCCCACACTAATCGCTCCGACTTTTGGTAACACCCAGATCCCTGTTGAAACTACGCATTCTGTCTTAGGTGTAATGTTCGACCCTAAACTTCGTTTTAATACTCACTTGGATAAACTCTCCTTACGAGACTCGAGTCCGTGTTGAACTACAAAACAAACTCTGTTGCATATTAAAGATCCTGGAATCATTAAGAAATACCGGGTGTCCCTTATCATTCTGATGTAAGAAATACATCAGAAAGATTGTCGACCCAACACTATTATGCACATCGGAAGTATGGGCATCGGTCGCACTAATGGCCAAAATAGCCTCCATTGCATCTGAATATTGGCTACTGAAGTGGACCAATTGGAATTCCAATCTGCCACTGCAAAACCGAACAACAGCATTAGCAAATGCAATGGAGGCCTCCCCGTCTCTCCGAGCTTATTGATTCCCGGAGGCTGATCATCACGGTGAAAATGGTTGGGGGAATTATTTCTGAACTATCCATATGGGAGTCATTCTACTCCTGGAGAATTCCTCTCCCAGCCTTGCAGACTGCTTCAAGACTGTCCCCAGAATACGAAACTTTTCCTCCCTTTTCAGATGCTATCTCGGGTCTATAAACACGATAATGACCTTCCAAAATTTACATTTGACAAAAGCTATAGAAATTAAGTGTAACGACAACAGTTGGACTTAACATATTCAAACTTGCAAACATATCTGGTTTTGACTCTTGTATTGTGATGAGGCTTCCCAAAAAGAATTTACTGTCATGTGACATAGAACAGCTCAAAATGTGTTTTTCAGAAATTGTCGTTCAAATTCTTTATAGAAGTTACAGCCATGTCCGATGGTCTTGTAAATGATGTCATGCTCGACTACTGTTGAAACCTGTGGAATGTCTACAACAAGCGATTGAGCTGAAATATGATTTTGCTTCTTTTGGATGATTCAATCAAAGCTGGTTGTTGCATTATGCTCTGTCTAGCCGGTCAGGAATAAATTGAAAATCAATTGAAAATACTGATGAGAAGTCGATGTAGAAGGGTTATGTTGATCAAAATCTTGAGAACTAGGACACCATTTTTTTTTTTTTTTTCTTCTATGTTTTTGAACTCGTCCTTTGTGGACATGGGAGGCTTCTTCGGTGGCTTTGAAGCTTTTATTCTTGCATAATATTACTACCCGATGCCTACTCTACCGAGTCAACATTAGTAACAGTTAGCGTCATTTAGGAAGTGACTTAATTTGCGTTATTTCCGTAAGAAAATTTCGTTATCAATTGGTTTTGCTTTAGTCCGAAAATGTAGTAGGTGCCGTAAAAGATGTTTTCACATCAAAAATAATAAATGAAATAAAATAAATAAACAGTCAAGGCTGTCAATCCGTTTAGAATCGTACTCGAGATGAAAGAACATTTTTCACTAGGATGTACGTAGGTTAGGCTATATATATATATAATAAGAAACACAAATTTTCATATAAAAATAACAAACAATATTGTAATATTGCGGTCAGTTGAAAATCATGAATCTTTAAAATTTTTGTTAAATAATCAGTTAGTAAATAATTCTTCAGCTGGTGCAATTAAACCGACTGCACCCTTTTGTTTCTAATAGGAAGGGGAAGGGAAATAGTTGAACGCGTGATGTTTTAACCCTGCTGCATTATTTGTGGACAGGGACAGGTAAAAATCCTATAAACATGTGAAAAGCCAGTGTATAATTGTATTATTTTTTTCGAGTGCGTGAAGGCAACGAGTTTTCCTTGTTCGGTTCGCTTCTTACGGGATGAAAATCAGATTATCCTTTTCTCGTAAAGTCTGATTTTCACCCTTAATCAGGCGACTTGAACCCTACAATTTAAAACATATTTATGCCTTACGACCCCTATTCTAAACGTTGAGTAAATAAATGTAACAGAGTGTCAAAATAAAATTTAATATTTCGATTTACTATTTAAATTTAAAAATTACATTTTTCGAACTTGTTCATTAAAGTTTTCTGTCAGTTTTGGTTTTGAATGGATTTATTTGTTCAATGTCCTCGTTAGAGTTGGTCTATAGCAAATTCTCATTTTATCCATAAAAGATTTGTTCGTAATCGTTTTGATAGATGTAAAAATTATGCCAGCGGACTGATGAGTTTTATTTTGCGAAAACCTACGTAATAGCGAAACTATAACAGTGGTAAAAAAAAGTGTGTGAGTGTGTGTGTGCCGCGCATGCATAACGGAAGTAAGTGAAACTTCTTTAGGAGAACATTTATCACTTGACCGAGTATTGACCGTATGAATGCCGCAGGCGACGAATCGGCATGAATTGGAGCCTCGGAGATACGAGACGTTCAGTTGCCAAATCTAGTTTCGGCAAGTGCTGTGGCATCGGATGATTTTTAAACCCATTTGATTTCGATAGAGACGGAATGACTTTGTTCTTGAGGGAGCCACGACAGCTGTTACAGCCCGACATTTGACTTGCACCCTCATTTGGAAATGTTGTTTGAAGAAGAGCGTTATTTCGAGCTGCTACAATCCTTACATCGTTCGTGAACCAAAGCCGATCACACACGGAACAGAGTAAACCGAAATGATTATCCAGGAATGTACGTTTAAACGTGCTCTATACACCTTACAACGCTCACTATTAGTGTTCGGCATGTTGAATTATATATATATATATATATATTATGTGAGGTAAAAGTTAGGTAAAAGTAATAAAAATAAATAAATATGGCTATGTAGCTATCATTAGAGGCAGCAAATGCACATCCTCCACATGATGCCTAATTATATCTGATAATTAAAATAAATATGATATTTGAATAAAATCATCAGCCAGTAGTACGGCAATAATGCAGAGCGAAATGAAACGCAAAATAATGTTTGCGTTTCATTTCGCTCTGCATTATTGCCGTACTACTGGCTGATGATTTTATTCAAATATCATATTTATTTTAATTATCAGATATATATATATATATATATAGTTCGGCATGTTGAATTATATATATATATATATATATATATTTTTTTTTTTTCGTTTTTATGAAGTACGGTAGAAAATGACGAAAGACATATTTTGGTTTTTAAATTTTTAAAATTGGACTGCTAGAAGCTGAGATATAGCGATTTAAAACGTAAACGCGACATGCGTGCGAGTTACACCGTAGCTGAGCTGTAGTAGTAGTAGTAGTAGTAGTAGTAGCAGTGGCACGTGATGCAAGAAAGCAAGTGTAGGAGCTTATGCAGCATCAGCCAAAAAAAAAAAAAAATCACACCATTCCCTCCAAATGCCTGTCCAGTTCCTTCTTAAATTTATTTAACCTATCAACTTCCACAACGACAGATGGAAGTTTGTTCCAGCAATTAACCACCCGCTGGCTAAAGACAAATTTCCGCACATCTATTCTACATCTATCCTTTCTTAATTTGAGTTTATGCCCCCTTAGGTTCGTAATCTGAACAATTGGAAGGATCCCATCAGAATTCAGCGTGCTCAACCCATTCAAGGCCTTATAGACCTCAAAGTGGGTACTGATCGCGTCATGCGTCGCTGCTATGTACGGCATTGCGTCGCTCGTGCCTGGTGCGGAGTGATACAATAGTGAGGGCGATGAATCATTTCGTGTCGCATTTTTGTGGCGATTATCATCAATCCACAGACGCTAGTTACTCTCATGTAAAAACTGCGCCTAAAGAAGATTCACTTCAAAAATTAATGGAAGCCCTACTTTGATTCCGTACAGAAGTACTTCGGCAGAATGCGTCTATATTTTCGTTCTTTATGCGTAATTAGCTCTGAGGACGCAGCACTCTGACGAAGGGACTATTAGTGAAACAGTTTTGCCGGGAAAGAATTCTGCGCACTCGAAGGACAAAACCTGAAAGTCTTCCTATGATGCCAATGCGAGGTTAGCAATGCTAGTTCCTTACGACATGTTTCGTGAGAGACAAACCGAATATCAGGAAAGGTAACTCAAAATTACTATTTACCGACATTTCCTTCAGCATAATCAAGGAAAATTGCATCGTAAATTGTTGCGGGGAGTCTTGATAAATTAACTAAACACGTGCAGGAAATTTTCCAATTCAAGAAACTTCACAATCTCATGAGTCTTTTATGATATTTTATGAAATAAAAAATAATAAATTTAATGCAATAAATCAATCGTGAAAACATTTTGTTTAATACTATTTAACAAAATGAAGCACTCAAACCTTTAACACCTTTTTCACTCAAACCGTAATCCAGCACGATACTAAGTACTATAGGTTCTAATACCCTCGTGCTTGTGGTCTCCGGCATCTTTCTACTGTCCCTGATCCGATTATCCGTGCAGTGGACAGATATTGTGAAATCTCATCCTGAACACGTACAGCACACTATTCACATAACCCACACTATCCACATCGACTTGTTTTGTAAAGTTGCGCAGCATCACAGAGTACGTTGTTTAACGTTGATTGGTGGGAACCAAAGGAACTGACTAACAAACAGAAAATTAAAAATAATAATAATTCAAATAAAGTACATCGCGAGATTTCTTTTCTTTAGTATAGATGTACAGATTGCGTTTTATTTTTATTATAAAGTACATCAGATTATCGAAAGGTTGACAAGTATTCATTTTCGGTGGGATTGCTTCTTGACTGTATCGACTGCACCTGAACTTGAAACGTTTCCATAGGTTAGAGCTCTCCTCCATGGTGGGAATACTGATTTGGCCATCAAACTCACAGTGAGCCGATCACTAAAAAGCTATACCAAACAGCATTGAAAGGATCAGCAAAATAAATTAAAATATCTGAGAGAACAAAGAATGGTTCGCCCCACAGCTGAAATCAAGTTTCCTCAGGAAGAAAAACTGTATAGAAAATGGCAAAGAACGCGTCATCCCACCGATCACGTTCGTTATAAGAAGGAAAGAGCACATTTCATCAAAGAAAAACGACAGGCACACTGCACCGTTGTTCATAACAAACTAAAACGAGAAAAAATAATTACTAGCAATAGAAATAGCACAGAGAATATGACCGAATGCATTTTCAAGGAATGGGCTAATAACACTTTTGGTAACCTGCCTGGACTGAATCAAATCGAGACCACTGATAACATTAACAAAATTTTGGACCTCCTGAAAGATTTAAACACGCGAAACTATTCGACAAGAGAGGAACCAACAAGACCTCCATTGAGTGAAATACAAATCACCAAAGAGAGCGTAATGAAAGCAATCAACGATCTGCCCAATAAGGCCACTGTTGGACCAGACAAATTTCCAATGTTCATCCTTAATATAAGTAGACTATTTATAATAGATCTATTACTGCACATCTATCAGGAAATCATCAAGTCAGGAGCGTTCCCGCAAGCTTGGAAAAATTACATTGTAACCCCAATACCAAAGATTAAAAACCCAAAATTGGCTAAGGATTACAGACCAATTTCTGTTAGTCGCACCCTACAGAAGGTATTCGAAAAAGCACTGCTTCCCACCATCAATCAACACTGCTTCAGCCATAGACCACCACATTTACACTCAAGTCGTTTCGGGGAGATCAACAATAACAAACTTTCGTGCAGAAAGCACGAAATGAGAAAAAACAAATTGATATAATTTTTTTTTTGGGTATCTCCGCAGCCTACAACAACGTCTCAATTCCAGCGCTCATTGCGAATTTAAAGAATTATTTTAATGTAAGAGGAAATTTGTTAACTATAATAAGCAGCCTGCTATAACAAACAAAACTTACTGTTAAGAACCAAAAGCTACAATCTTGCTTGACCATCTCACGAGGAGTGCCACAGGGGGAGGGGGGGGTTCTTTCGGCTACCCTCTTCTCGGCCACTCTGGAGCCGTTTCTTGCACGGTACTACAATTTTATAACATTTGCTGACGATGTAAAATCCTTCATCACTTCCAATGGCCATGAATCAGCAGAAGGTAATTGCCTTCTGCTGATTCATGGCCTCTGAAAGGTGGATGACCTCTGATTTCTTCTTCCTTTCCATACCATATATCGCTCACAGTGTATACCGTATATTCAATAGGTTTAAATAAAAATCTTCTTCACACTTTCTACATACAATATACTTTATATATATATATATATATATATATATATATATATACATTATGGCTGTAGGGTACGTTTTGCTAATGCAGTGTCCCTAATCCATAAGCTATGTTATCTTCCTTTTCGTACAGTCACATTCCACCCCCATGATTAATTAGCTTCTTAATACAATTATTCTTTACTATTATCCTAAGCATTCTCCAGGCCGTGCTCACGCCACCTAGAACTGCTTATATATAATCTTCTCTATAAATTCTTAAATATTTTCACGATTTCTATACCTACATTTGAACTTACGGTCTATACTCTTCATTCACTCCTGATTTCATCGTTGTTTTTCGATATATTTTTGATTTTTATATTTTTGTATTTTATATAAATGGAGCCACAAAACAATGAATATATGCTACACGAGCAGAGTAGTCTAAATTTGACACCGGGGACACATGCTCTGTACAGTACCCCGCAACATGTCGATCACTCTATACATACACAATTTACACACACAGAACAGAGCATAACAGCATCTAATGCTTCTAACTTGGATAAACATGGGATCCATAACCTTAAATACAACACATGTAAAAATAAACTATGTTTGACCTGTAATCGAATGCACCCGAAACACATAACAAATGACGCTAAATCCTATCTTTTGTAAATCCAGTAATGTTATATACCTAATAACATGCAAAACTTGTAATATAAAATACTTTGGACAAACAAGTAATAAACTACATCTGAGACTAAATCTGCACAGATCAGACATCAGCAACTACAAATATAGACATAGTAATAATATAGAACAAGAAATAGAATATATGCACTTTCAAACACACAGCTTCACCAATATATACATATCCATTCTAGCGCACATTAATAACACCGACATTAGAGCTAAGCAAGAAGAACTATTTATGTTAAAATTAAAAACCCTATACCCATATCGTCTGAATAATAAATTCAACCATACAATTATTACTAATAACATTGCAGACTGTTGTAAATATGACAAATTCAATATAATTAAATTCTACAGCAAACCACATAAACGTCAGATATGAAGTTTTCTGAGCAATGCAGACAGGCTGCCAGGGCAGGTCATGGGGTTTTGTCAATGATATATAGAAATTTTGCTAGTAGGGAAAAGGAGGTGATTATCCCTCTGTATAAGGCAATGGTCAAGAGACGCCTTGAGTATTACGTACAGGTCTGGAGGCCTCATTTTAGGAAGGATGTAGATTTGCTTGAGCGTGTACAGAGAAGGGCAACAAGATTGGCGAGGGGAATGAAGGGATCCTCTTACCAAGAGAGGCTTAAGTTCTGCAAATTGCAGTGGATCGAGACTAGGCACCTGCGCGGTGATCTGATTGAGGTGTATAAGGCCTTGAATGGGTTCAGCACGCTGAATTCTGATGGGATCCTTCCACTTGTTCAGATTACGAACCTAAGGGGGCATAAATTCAAAATTAAGAAAAGACAGATGAAGAATAATTGTGCGGAAATTTGCCTTTAGCCAGCGGGTGGTTAATTGCTGGAACAAACTTCCATCTGTTGTCGTTGTGGAAGTTGATAGGTTGAATAAATTTAAGGAGGAACTGGACAGGCATTTGGAGGGAATGGTGTGATTTTTTTTTTTTTTTTTTTTGATGATGCTGCATAAGCCGATGCACTTGCTTTCTTGCATCACATGCCACTACTGCTACTACTACTACTACGTTCTAAAAATCTAAGAAAACTAACAGTAAACATAAGCCGAATTTAGGCAATTTGATGCAACCTTAAAAGACTGGGACAAAAATAACATAGATGTACAATACATACATAACTTACTTTTCAGTACTAAACACAATATACTGAAAGCATTGCACAGGTTCATATACACATTAAACTTGCAGTCCAAACAACTCTTTCACATAATAGACGATATCTGTAAATTCAATCTAAAAAACCCGCACAATAAATTGGGTACAAAAGAATCAATCATAAACTTAAATTTCCAAAGTAAAACAATAGATAACATCAACATTAATAAACGCATAAATCATCATAATGATTTGCTTCCTAACAATCTCCAAAACAACATAAAAGTTAGATATAAATATAAGAAACAATTTGGAATACTAGCCTGCGACTTCAAATCCATAGCAACCAATTTAATATCCTATCCTACAACACAGACATTAATGACTGCATTTGCAAACATAGTAATATGCAACAATATATTGATCCTGACCATGGGCACATCATCACAGGAAATTTAAACATCGTTGCAGACCCAACGCTCAGATATATACTAGCACAAGGATTCAAATTGAGACCATGTAACAAAATAAATCAAACTTCTTTCAAGAAACAGCTATATCAACACCTATTAAACTACTGCTTTCGACTAGCACATAAACATAGCACACCTATAGAGGCATACCACATGTGGATCAGCAATACATTCACTTTATTAAAACATAAATATACGTCACTAATCTATAAGCTATGTTATCTTCCTTTTCGTACAGTCACATTCCACCCCCATTATTAATTATCTTCTTAATGCAATTATTCTTTAATATATATATATATATATATATATATATATATATATATACGTTGCAAGTTACATGACCACAGTTGTGGATATAAATGCAGCAGGACAACCTTTCTACTATCAGTTAAGCGTTCAAACCGTTGCAAGAATGGGGAAAAAGAGTGATCTAACGGATTTCGAATGTGGCATGGTAGTAGGTGCAAGACGTGCTGGGCAAAGCATCTCTGAAACGGCAGTGCTCCTGAATTTTTCACGCACCACATTTTCAAGGGTGTATCGAGAATGGTGCAACGAACAGAAAACATCCTCTCAACGGTACTACCGTGGAAGAAAATCGCTTGGTGATGAGAGAGGTCAGAGGAGGATGGCTAGAATTGTGCAAACAAACAGACGGTCCACAATGTCGCACATCACGTCAGAATACAACCTTGGTGTGCAGAACTAAATATCGCAACGGGCCACTAGTTGCACTTTGTCGCGAATGGACTACAACAGCCGACGGCCACATCGCGTAAGAATAAGAGAACATGCCTCCGCACAGCAACACCAGCACTGGACTATCGAGGATTGGAAAATAGTTGCTTGGTCTGACGAGTCGACGTTACTGGTGCATCATGTTGATGGATGGCTCAGAATTTGGCGAAAACAACATGAATCCATGGACCCGTCATGTCTGACGACTACTGTGCAAGGTGGTGGGGACAGTGTTATGGTGTGGGGAATGTTTTCTTTGCACACGTTGGGTCCATTGATACCCACAGTTTCAAGTCTGAATGCCACATCGTACCTAAACATCGTTGCTGACCAAATGCATTCGTTCATGTTGACAGTTTATCCTCAGTTAGATGGTTACTTCAAGCAGGATAGTGCGCCGGCGCACAAAGCCCGAATCTCTATGGAATGGTTCCAGGAACATGACAATGACTTTTCTTTTTTGCAGTGGCCCCATTTGTCCCAGGATCTCAATAATATTGATGATCTTTGGGATGAGCTGGAAAGGGCTGTTCGCTGCAGCCCTACACTTTCATCGAATCTCAAGAAACTGCGTGGCACACTCATGTCTGCATGGTACTCCATTCCTGCACAACGTTTTCAGCATCTTGTTCAATCCATGCCTGGACGAATTCAGGCTGTTTAGAAGGCTCAACATGCTACTAGGCAGGTGTACCTAATAAAGTGACAGCACAATGTATATTAAGTTATTTCAAGTTAGAATAACAGTTGTTGGAAAAATAAAAACAAAAAATGAAAAATCAAGGTACAACAAGTGAACTAAAACGCACAAACTAGCAGTAAAGAATGCAAAAGTATATAAGCGCGTAAGTATGTAAGTTTAATAGATCTGAAAACGTTGGTATAGATGGATGTGAGAATTTCACAAAGTGCCAGTAACTAGAATGGTAGGGAGAGTAGAAAAAATAAGTAATGAAAGAGGCGAAAGAACGTTAATATCCTAAAGGTTAATGAATTAAGCAAATTACGGGCTGAATTTGCAAAGCCAATTTGGAGGTGAAGGAATTGTAAAGTAGAATTATTAATACAAATGATTAAACAAAATAAAGTAAAATAAAATAAAAATAAAAATAAATGGTAAAGCTGTCATCAGATATGGGAGGGAAAATTTAGTAATACGTCGAATAGAGGTGTAAGATTTGAAAATCTTACAAAAATAAAATTTTTTTTAAGACTTTGAGAGTTAGTTTTCCTTTTGGATTCTTGCCATTAGTAGGATAAAATGGTAATATCCGCAGTTTCAATAACAAGAATTATTGAGTAGGAATTATAAAATTAGTGGGTAGTAGAAATGAAAGCAGAGCCATTAGCACTAACTTCCGTTGTAAGCAGGGAATAGACGGAGAATACTATGGCAAAACAGCATGGGGTTTGGCGCAACAAACAAGTTAATGTTTATGCAGGATCGAAATAGTCGGGAAAATTTACTGAAAACAGGAAGTCGATTCTTAAACAGCACACACAAGTTTCCAAAGATAGATGCTGTGGTCACTAATGTCATTTTTTGTGGTTTTAGAACGCTATGAAGACAAGCCGTTATATGTGAGGTGTAGAGTTGTTTTTGGACAATCGGCAACATCAAAGGGCACACCGGATGGCAGCAGATCCAGCAGATTGTAAAAATGGAAATATTGAATCACATGCTACTGGGCCGGCTGAATAAGGATTTTCCGATGAATGGAAGGAAAAAAAATCTGAAAGTAGCTATATGGAAGAAATCACTGGGAATAGGCGTGACGAAATCGGGAGCAAGATGAAGGAAAAAGGGAGTGAAAGGGTTGCAGTGGTCAAATAGTTGAGGTTTTTTGGTCGGTGCTAGTAAGAATGGGTTAGTCAGACACATAGTTTAGTTTTTGGTCGGTGCTAGTAAGAATAGGTTAGTCGTTGAGAAAGTCAGAGTTCTTTTTTGAGTGAAGAAGTGGGTAGAGAGGAAGAGAGATGATTTTAAGAAAGTTAGTTGGGCATTCCAGAAGTGCAAAGAAGTGTACAAAGTATAGGACAGTGTAGCACTGTAGCGTAGTGTAGTGTACTGGGAAGCGAGCAGTAAGAAAATGAAAGGGGAAGGGAAGAGTCGATAGCAAGTGCCTGTGACAAGTAAGTGGACGAGGAGAAAGGGGAACATAGTCAATGTTGGCTCTTTGGAAAGTCTAGGTGTTGGGAAGAAAGGAGCGAAAGATAAAACGAGTCTCTCCCAAGAAAAAGGTAAATCAAATCTGCCGTTAAAGACCAAGATTCCTGAAATCTTGGAAGGCAAAGTGCTGGACCGGATGGAATCGGAACCCCGACCGACATGAGAGAAGCCATTCTGGAACAGAAGAAGTGCATCAAGCGGGCTGAATAAATGAAGCCGAAACCTACCTGGCAGCCCTACTACCCGAGCAAAATTCTTTGAGAATAGTAAGACGCCACCCCAGACAGTGAAGATAAGCTGTACCTGACAGGAGGGACGAAAGATGACACCCCGCCGAGTTCTACAAGTAAGTCGATAGATTGTAGTAGTACCTTCACATAAAGAAAGAACTGTAGGAACCCAGTAAATTGGTCAGCAGGACTTTTAAAAATATATATATATACTGTGAGATATATACTAGAAATACCTAATTGTAAAGATAGTTTAGAGAAGAATCAGGAAGGAAAGTCATTAACCAAGGGGAAAATTATTAGATATAAGATATTTCTGGAATGTTGGATATATGATAACGTAGAAAGGAATAGAATGGAATTGATATTTCTTGTTAATGGTATTTAATTGATGCAGTATTAAACATATGTAGAAAGGGATAGAATGGAATTGATAATTTTACTAATGGTATTTAAATGATGCAGGATTAAATATATCTAGAAAGGAGGGGATTGATATCAGCTAGTATTGATTTTAACTGATGTGTGATTATGATATATATATACACATGTAGGTGAGACCAAATCATGTTGTCATATGTATGAATTCAATTATTTTGGTTTTAATATGCTCATGTAAATATGTCTAATAAACCGATTTTTTATATACAACATTTGTGTGTTTTTTGTTGTTCTGAGCGCAAGCCTATCCAAAGGGAATTAAACACATCTAAGAGATTTCCCCCTTGAACTTAGAATTTTCTGTGAAGTTAATAGTCAGATGCGCAAGTGGGGAGTTATTTTAAAGGGGAGTTGTTTAAAAAGGGGAACTAAACAAAAGGATATAAAGCAAAATAATATAAAATATATATATATAAATCACATTAATTTTCCCTCCCCCCACAGAGGGAAGGCAAAATGCAGAGTGTAATGTCAGCAACAGTAAATATTGATTCATAGTTAGGTAATTCATCGAGGGACTACCATGAATCAGGAACTGCCTTTCTATACTTGTTCATAACCGTAGAAGAAATGTGAAATAAAGCCAAAAAGCAAAAATAAATGGAATTCTCTTACAGTGTGGACAAGTTAGTTCAAACGCAGTGACATGGTATGAAAATTATTATGGTAAAAATAAAGACAAGGTTAAAAATATATATACATATACATATAATTAAGTGTTTCTAGAGTGGAAAAGAAGTAGTTTGATCTGTAAGTAGAATTTTGAGTAAAGTAGAAAAAAAATGTAGGAGTTATGTGACGATAAGAAGATTTAGAATAATTTATGGTTGGAATTTAAAATGAATAGTAACAAGCACATGGTACAGGGAGAGGTATTAAATTGAGGATTGGGTTGGGATAAAGGTGAATTAAATAAAAATGAAAATAGCAATAGAATGAGGTGGGTTGGAACGTTCGTATTACCCTCATATTGCACTAATAGCTCTACAGAACGGGAAAAAAGGCAGAATAAGAAAGTGGAAAGGTAAAAAGTATGGAAAAAGTTATTAAAACTTATTGAGCTTGCTGGGGTTGTAAAGCCGGACCTTTTAGTATAAATAGGAGATGAATACCAAATGCTTGTACTGAGGGGGAAAACACCAGGCGAAAATTTATATATGCTGAATCAGGCCTAGAAACGAAACCGAAGGTTTCTGTTTCGAAAGCATACAACTAAGTATACAGTAAGTCGTCATAAACCTAACTTTATGCCTTTATCTTAAGTTACTTTGTTTAAATTTCATACTGAATTTTGCCTTCTTTTTGAGTTCAAACTTTCATTCATTTTTTCTTTAACAGAATTTAATTGGCATTATTTTAATTTTTGCGTTTTAACCTTCCTTTATTTATTTTTCTTTACGCTTGAATTTTATTCCTTCCTTTTGGTGTCTGTCGGGTCGGATATGATGTATACATTTCGTACGTACACATCACAACAGAAACAGAGACCCCGCTTATCGCGGTGACTCGTACGGTTTTAGCTGCCGACCCCATGATGAAGTCGTTAAAGTCTTAGGACTCACTGCTTGACAGGGGTGCTGACCTGTCAAGTGTAATTACCATGGGAAAAAATATATATAAATCTAATAAATGATCGGTCCACTTCATTAATTACAATATAGACTCTAGTTCCATACATCATTCACATTTTCACACTTCCAACCATTGTAATTCATAACTACGACAATCCAGTCTTTATTGAAGCTTTCTGCTGGCAGACCGCATATGCAGAATCTTGCATCAGATGGAAATGCAATGTTCAGAAACCTATCTGACTATCAGTTTGTGTTGAACATGTAGCTGAGTTTATATCTGCCAATTGTGTTTGTTCTGAGTTTCTCTTAGCTGTTATGAGGCATATAACAGGGATCTTAACTGGACTGAATTAGTAGAGGCATATGATGTAAGAAAGAAAGCTTATACAGCATCAGCCAAAAAAAAATATATATATAAAATAATAAATAAATAAAATAAAAATCCCATTTTACCTATTCATCCCCTCCAATAATTTATCTACAATAGTTCTTCCTTGAATTTATTTAAGCTATCCATTTCCACAACATAGGCAATCAAGCATCATAGGCTAAAGTCAAACGTTCGCACATCTATTACTGAGCCATCCTTATTCCATAATTTGAATTTGTGCCCCTTAAGTGCGTAGTCTGAGCAAGAGGAAGAAGAATCCCATCTGCATTGTGTTAGTTCACTCCATTCAAAGCCTTAAACGAATATTGTTCGTCTTTGCTGAGTGAATCCGGTTTTGTGCCATTTGTTTCAACAGAATGCATTTTTTCAAGACATTTATTTTTCTGTCATCGCTATTTAAGTTTCAAAAGCATCACTAGGATCTTTAGGGGTTTTTTTTTTTTTGCATCTTTTTAAACCATCTTCATATTAAATAAAAATATGTCCGTAATGTTTTCTCTATTATCGGTAAAAATTATTTTAAAGGTTGGTAACACTGATACGGATATTGTGCTTAGGTTTCCGTAATTTCCGACATTGTGGTGTGGGTGCTTATTTGTTGTAAAATAATTTTAATACAACAAATAATTGCTCTGAAAAATAATTCCATTTCATTAGATTCACACTTCATTTATTTAATTCCAGGAGAGTTTCGAGTTTCTGAATCTGAGTAACACGTTCTACCCTTAGAAACATACTCGAAGAAGAGTGGAAAACTTCACTATTTAAGAGCACCGGCGACTAAGGCCATATTGCTCCGTTTGTACTGTCTGCAAAATGCGCGGATGTTTAGGCCGATTTTTTGTTTGCTATAAAACAACCAGAGTTCCCGGGAGAAAAAAACCATGCCACCGTCGCCTGAGACCGACTAACTCAGCCATGTTGTGGAAAAAAACCATAAAAATTTCTATTTCTCCCGTCATCGATGAGCCACGAACTCAGGTCTTTTCCACACGGTGTGGGCAGGAGATTAGCTTTAATTTTAGTGTTTTTAACGGATAATCAACAACCGTGAAATTAGCCTGGAAGGGGAGTAGAGAGAGAGAGAGAGAGAGAGAGAGAGAGAGAGAGAGAGAAAGAAAGAAATTTTTAAATAAGGAAGAATCAACTACAATTTTCTAGTCACTAGCAACGGGGGAGGTGTGTGATTCGCGGTAGGGATTATTATTTCAGCTTGCATCACAACTACACAGAGGCAGTCACGGTGTTATAAGCAACACATAAACAACTTATAAAGACGGATCTGTTCTCAGACACAACAGAACGGAGTAAATGCATCCAGCAGTCCCAACTTCAAACCGTAAAGCGGAATTCACTGTAGTACTCTTGAGTGTTACTCTTTAACGGTTCTTCTTTTTCTTGTGGGCTTTGTTTATTCGTCGCAACTGTAAAGAACAGCATGAGCAGCAGTTCTGTAGAAACGAAACAGTCGCTTAGGCTTCATGGAGAGGAAGAACTTCTCCCATCAGACATCGAAAAGGCAGCCAGGGAGCTCCGAGAAACGGACGAAACAAGAGAATCTGCACTGAAAGAACTGAGGGAGCTGCTGAAAGGTATGTGTTCCAAGAATTTCAGGTATAATGTTGGAGTAGCACAATCCTACAACTTTTTTTTTTTTTTTTTAGGGATGAAAGACTTCGAACCAAACACTGACTCCAAATTCCTGTTGAAGTTCCTTCGGGTGAGGAAGTTCATTGTGTCGCATACCTTGACGACCATCAGAAATTACTATAAAACTCGGATCCTGAACGAAGAATTCTTCAACACATCCAGCCTCGAAGAAATAAACCCGGTTCTGTTGGGCCAGTGCTTTACTATTTCGCCGTATAGAGTACCCAATGGGGAGTCCGTAATGATTTTAAAGTTCAGTAAGTGACGCAGATTACTTTATCAGATATTTCCCTTAAATTTTAATATAATATTAAAAAACGCTGTTTCGCAGTGATTTCATTTCCTTTATATTAACCTTTAAAGTTTGATTTCAGGAAAATAACCAATACTTTAATTTTTTTTTTTTTATATTTGCTTCCAGCAAGTCTGCTTTCTTATTGATTTTCTTACAGATTTTGTTATTTATCAAAAATAATATTTATTTCTGGTGTTTTCTTGTGGTTGAGAAGTAACGTCGGCGTCCTTGATGTTTCTCAGATCAGGTGGACTATCCGGATATATCCATCAACGTCTGTTTACGACTCATTCTGTTAGTTCTGGAGTGGAGTACCCAATTTGAGCTGAGCCAAATCCACGGGGGCAAATGCATCATAGATTTAAAGTACTTGACTTTTGCTATGGCAAAGAAATATTTTAACTACAACAAACTGCGGAAAATGGCCAACATATGCCAGGTATGTAAATTCACACAAAGATTACCGTTTTAGAAAAAAAAATAATAATAATACTTTGTGATAAAACTTGTCATCACCTTTCAGTTAACGCAGAGTTTCTTTTATTACTCCCCGTTGCATGTTTTCTTTCTCTCACTTGTCACTAGAGAATGGAAGAATTCTAAAAGCAATTCTAGTCCAGATTATGGTCAGTCGATCCACGTGAAGGAAGTACGGTGTTTCCCGTGAGCAATTTGGCTGTAAATATTTGTGTTTATGTAAATTTGGTGAAACTCCCACTTAAGTGTGTTTAAGCAGAGGATATGCTTCAATTGCCACGGTATTAAGTTCTTACCAGTTTACAGTAGTTAAGTAGTAAAAGTCTTTGCGAGTAATTAATAACTCAAATATTTTATATTCCAGATAAAATGTACTTATAATTCAGATATTATGTATTTCATGTATTTTATAATTGAATTACAGTTTGTAACATAGTTGTATATGTATGATCACCCCTAGCCAGTGGCTGTAACCGTGTTTCTCCTAAGAGAAATAAACTGATGATAATAATAATAATAATAATAATAATAATAATAATAATAATAAAATGATTATCTATTTATATAAGGCGATTGTTAGGCCACGCCTTGAGTACTGCGTACAGGTCTGGATGCCTCGTTTTAGAAAGGATGTTGAGTTGCTTAAGCATCAAAGGCCTGGTGGAATCCAGAAGTCTCTGAAAGTTTCCACGTTAAACAGAATTTGCACAAAAAGTGGAAAAACTCCGGGTCACCTTCGGACAGAACTGCCTATTCCCGAGCTAGGGCGCTTTTTATTCGGAACAAGAGGAAGGCAATAAAACTTCACCTAGAGGATACCATAAATAAGGGGAAGCCCTTCCATAGAATCCAATCAGAGGATGCCATTGACTCACTCAATATGAGGAGCTGGCTCGACCATATAACTAGGTTCGCTGCTCAGTCAGAATCCACTACACCAATGGAATTCCCAATCAATCCGATTTCGACAGGCCCTTTAAATTCAGTTCACCTCACCAGAGACCAGCTGATCGACGTAATGAATAGCTTAGCACCTACGGCCGCATCAGGTGCCGACGGAATTCCTCAGTTTATGCTGAAATGCCTCAGTACATTTGTTGTTGATCCAATCCTGTCCTTATTTAACAAGATCCTTAATCAAAACTTCTTCCCTCCTAGGTGGCATGTCTATCTAGTAAGACCGCTGCCGAAAACACGCTCTGCTTCTCAGCCCAGTCACTTCCGTCCAATTTCCTCTGCATCATGCCTATTAAAGTTCTTTGAGAAATCTCTTCTAAGAACATTAACCATCCAAATTATGCCACAACAGCTACCGCAGATCCACTATGCTACCCGGTCAGGATCCACCGCTACAAATCTAGTCACCACCACTACCACGATCCTCGAGGCATTTGAGCACCGTTCGGAAATCACCGTTACGTATATCGACGTCCAGGCAGCATTTGATTCCGTATCCGTTCACGCATTGGCAAGTATACTACGTGAGTATTACCTCATTGGTGGAGACGTGCTCTGGTTTATTCAGACAATGCTGGAGAACAGGACCATTATTGTTCGTGATAGAAATAAGTGCTATACCAGGACCATTACAGCTGGAGTTCCACAAGGCGGGGTCCTGTCCGGAATCTTGTTCTCAGCTATTCTCGTGTCATTTGTGATAGGCCGAACTGACATCCTCACCTTTGCCGATGACATAAAACTGTTTACTCCTATCAACCCTGGAGACACTGCTGAATACATCAATACCTTAATCCTTCAGAAAATCCAGAACCTTGAGGCCTTCCTCTCCGGTTTCGGACTTCAAATCAATCCTGAGAAGTCAAAACAGTTGACTTTCTCTCTCAAACGTAGCCCAACAATAGTACAACCCATTTTAAGAGGATGCGCGATTTCTGCCGTCCAGCAACATACAGATCTGGGCGTTACTTTTGATCAAAAGCTCTCCTTTGTACCGCACATAGACAACTTGCAAATAAAGTTCTGTCGACTCCGGTGGATGATTAAACAACAACTAATGCACGTCCATGACCAGGCTGTTGGGTGCAGATATATTAAGACATGCGTTTATCCGGTAATATTGTATGGCGCCGAAGTCTGGACCTCAACTGCTACGACCCATCTTAGACGGATTTTCGCGGGGGAATTCTGGCTACTGAGGTGGGCCATATGGAAATTTCGGCTTCCCTCTACACCAAGGACCACCAAGATGGCGGCAGCTCTCAACATGAGACGTCTTCCTGCCATCATTCACGAGAGAAGACTCGTCTTTGCCATCAAAATGATGGTCGGCATTATTTCAGTGCCAGATTTCTGGGCTAACTGTGGATGGAGGATCCCAGTCCCAAGCCTTAGGGCTAATCCAATCCTACAGGCCACTCCAAACCGGTTAAAGCTAACTGAGCGGTTCCTACCCGTGCAAATGCTGCAAGACATACAGTCCTTGGACGGCGACCTCTACAAATTCGCAGTCGACAAGGAATATAGGCAGAAAGTACTCGGTCGATTTCCTTCCCAGGACCAAGTTAGAGGACAGTAGACCCTGCTCCGGGAGACCTATTCATCACTGCCCTGAATCTATCATCCCAGTGTACAAACTTTTCAGGAGTCGTAATGCTCTTTTTTTTTTTTTTATTTTTTTTTGTGTTTATTGTATTATATGATTTCTTTTATGTAAACCCCTGGCTTGTAGCCGTGAAGGGAGTTGTATACAGCAATGTGCTTTCTGTATATAATAAAGAATTCTTCTTCATATGTACACGTGCCTTGAGTGATCGGGGTTCAAGCCCGTGACTGCTGAATACACTGTTTCTTGTAATTTGTCTATCTCGTGAACTCCTCTGACCGTTTGGTCGTCCCGAAGTATAAACATTATTTTAGGTTGGTTCGTGCGCGTGCACGCAGCTATGAAGACTGTCTAATCTTGTGCTCCTCAATTTTTCAGCGATTTCATGTATGTATTTCGCGAGTTACACTAGTTTTTTTGTATAGTGACCTGCCTAGTGGTAATACTGTGCATCCTGTGGAAGATTATTACCCTAAAATTTTAGGTAATTATGATTTTTTCATGATCTGTTTCTATCCATATATTCACATTTGCCAGCGTTGCTTGTCTCCGAGGCCTGAATTCAGACTTCACTTCTGTTGTCCTACTTTGCTGGCTAACCACTGTCCGCTTCGGGCTATATCACAAGGTCAAGCAGTTCCTCTGCGGTGGGAGTTCTCCGGCAGTTGACCACTTGCAAGGCGCGACTTTTATAACTCTGACCTACTTATGCATCTGTTTAGCTTAAGACAGTGATCTCAAACTCAAATTGCATGCGGGCCGAATGTACGATCTGAAAGTAGCTGACGGGCCGGATTTTTTTTTTTTTTTTTTTACAAAATGAGAGTGAATATAATTGAAATGTATTCGCGGACAGTGTAAAATTGCTTCGGGGACCGGATGCGGCTCGCGGGCCGCCAGTTTGAGACCACTGGCTTAAGAGATTGCATGTTGGCAGCGAGTTAGAAGGAACTTAACAAACTAACTCTGACTATTTTTGTCCACTTCTGTTTGGCAATCAAGTATTCGATAAGATGACCGCTTTTGGTGGATCCCCTCATCAACAGATCACAGATGGCCCAGCTGCCCTATCAAAACTTACTTAATTTGTGCATCTCCGGAATTTAGCCTACACTTCAAGCTAGTAAGCTGCCCAATTGCAGCAAGACTTTGTTGCGCCCTGCCTTTTCACCTACCCGACTACTGCCTTTCTCGACGTGCCATCCGCCCCCTTTTTCAGCACAGATCCTACGCTTATAATTCAGCTGTATACAGTGAAAGATAGAACGGGCGTTCAGCAAAAGTCCTGTGCCAAATGTGGGTTCAAACCCGGGGCTCCGGCATTACTTTGTGTTACGTGTCGTAGATTCTTCTGTCGGGATTGCCAGCCACCTCAAGCTAAAAGGTTGAACAAACAACGGAGAAGAAAATGGACCTGCCACCTTTGCGCAAGTAACAAAAAAGCGCGGACATCTCGAAGGAAGAGATATCCACTATCACTCTTGCAGAAGAAATCCCATCCAAGCTCTCTGGCCTTCTTGAGGTGCGCAGTTTGATTGAAGGTAGTATTGCGTCGTCTGAGTCGAGAACACCTGGAGATTCAAGCTTATACTTTGGGAAAGACGTTGCTTCTTCGGATAGGGAGTTTGATACTGCTCCTGCCGCCTCCGCAAAGGACTTGCAGGTTAATAGCCCCTTTGATAGTTTGTCAATTAAAAGCGCTCTAAGGGACAACACGTCCATACTCAATGCAGTCCCTGAAAGATTTAAGATCACTTTCGGGGCGATTCTGTCCCCAATAATCGACTCTCTTGCCTGCCTCAATGACGAAAATAGAAAACTCAGAGCCCAAAATACGGAAATTCTCGACCAAGTGCTCATAATGAATGAACAACTCAGGGATCTCAAAATCTTTATAAGTGAATGCTGTTTTCCCTCTAGTCAGACGTCAGTGATGGACCGTTTGGAACCTCAGGAGCATTCACAGGAAGCAGATAATGCACTTCCAAGACCTCCAACTCAAACTGAGCACGTCCAGCGAGAAACAAGAGATCTCAAAAATCTGCCGTTCGCTTTTTTTGCAGACAGAACAACTGAACAGATCGTAGCCCCGGCCGTGATGTTGAACCCTTTGGATACTCGTCCCCCTCACACCCCTCTCCATCAGCGCAATCCGACCTACGAGGCTGACAGCCCTTTTATCCAGGACAAGTGTATGATTCCTGGTGAAACTAATCTGCACCAACCTTGGAAAAGACGTCAGGAGAAGCCAGGTAGCCAGGTTCTGAGCCAGGCTCATCACTGTTACAACAGGATGGAGCGGATCTATGCTCAAGCAGATGCCTACTGTCTCTCTCACCATTTTAACTATCATGCGCAATTTCCCAGGCATAACCCACAAATGGCTTGGGCTCAAAGTGTTTTAACTGTGAAAACACAAGGTAATAGAATTCGATGCGAGGAGCCTAATATGTCGGTTCCTACTGAACCTACATCGGTCCCTCAGTCGCGAGACTTGAGGAGATATATAATATTTCAGCTGTCCAGACCCGAGAGAGAATTTTTGTTTCCAGACTGGGACCAGCAACAAAAGCGGAAAGTATCAGGGCACTCTTTGCCCAAGAACATGGGGTCAACTTAGACGCAAAAGCTATCAAAACTAGACACACGACCTATTCTTCCTTTATCATCTCCTGCCCTGCGAATGCAAAGCATATCGTCTTGGATTCTAGCTGCTGGCCGGTAGGCAGGCACCCTTATAAAGCCTTTCCAAGAGAGGAGCAGATCGATCGCTTACAGCGGATCCTGGCGAGATAAACAGCCATAGCTACAAAAGGATGACTTGCTACCAGGTTCACATGAAGGAGAGATTCTTTGGTTTATGCAGAATGTACGCAGCCTAAAAAACAAGCTTCATTGTCTCCAGGCTCTCCTATTGCTTAATGAATTTGATGTCATCTGCCTTACAGAAACATGGTTAACGGCGGATAGACAACTTGATCTTATCCATTTTAACACTCCTTACAAACACATTGGGAATCACAGGATTAACGGGCTAGGCTGAGGTGTTGAAATCCTGTTCAACGATCGATTCCAGCCAATAAGGACACGAGTGAGCCAGTGAAACAACTTTGAAGCAGTCTCCCTGAAGCTGAGGAGTCCTCTTCTTCAAATCCAATGCTGCCTGATTTACCTTCCTCCAGACCACAATGAAGACTCTAGAGCTGAGCTGCTTATGTGGTCAGCATCCAACTTAGTGCCTAAAATTCCAAATGTTGTAGCAGGTGATTTTAACTTGCCACTGCCCAGGCATGGGAATGCCCTTGAGGGCCTTGAGGCCACTCTTCGGACCTTTAACCTTACACGGTTAGTGACGCAACCAACCAGAGCATGTCAAGCGCTGGACCTAATCTTCCACAACTTGCAAGATATCAAACTCCTTCCTAGCAACTTTCGATTCCAATATGATCAGTCGCCAATTGCATGTAAACTATCCTTACAGAGCAATTCCCTTGGGTTACCTGACGAGTACTCTGCTGAATTGCCTAGGATAGCCCTCTCTACCAAATATCTGAATCCAGAGATCATTCTCCAATGCTTGATTGGGTTTGACTGGGGGCGTCTCTATTCTGAGCCGTTGGAGGATGCCGTTATGCTCTTGTTGAAACAACTTAAGTTAATTGCAATACATGGTGCAGTCAAATTCACCAGGATTGGTAACAGATCGAATCGGGTCTTTAATAAGGAAACTAAGTAAGCAGAAGGCCTACCGGAAATGGTAGAAAATTCAACTTCCCTCAGACCGTTCGATTTTAAGAAATAAAGAGATTGCTTCTTGAAAAAGAAAAGGCAGGTCCTTAACCCACTGTTCTCAATAGGTCGAAGAGTGGTAGAAGGATCCTTTCACATCATCATCGTCTAGCCATTGACAAAAAGCTTGTCCAGGAATGGGCAGAGTTCAACTTACTGCAGGCAGATTTTCCTGACTCTGATTCCTTTCTCTCGCAGGAGGACTGGTTACCTAGGGCACACTTGTCTGAAATAGAAATAACTACAGAGACCTTAATTGATGTCATCAATAAACTACTCAACAAAGCCACTGTAGGTCCGGATTTTGGTAATAAAGCATTCTTTATTATCAAAATTTGCAGCCCATATATAGTCGACCTTCTCCTTCACCTTTTCGGACAAATCCTGCAATCTGGAATAGTTCCTTCAATTTGGAAAACTTACCATGTTAAGCCCATTCCAAAGATCAAGAAACCCAAATCTCCCAAAGACC
The DNA here is from genome assembly GCF_048544385.1 of Mastigoproctus giganteus. Lineage (NCBI taxonomy): Eukaryota > Metazoa > Arthropoda > Arachnida > Uropygi > Thelyphonidae > Mastigoproctus > Mastigoproctus giganteus. Next base: position 10,900,623 of record NC_143585.1, on the reverse strand, counting down.
TCTGACCAATATCCATCAGTTGTTCTTTACTCAAACTTTTTGAAAAAAGTAATTCAGCCAACAATTGCCCAGCATTGCTTTGCACACAAGCCCGAGTACCTGTGTACCGTTCTACAAAGGAGATCGACAACTACCAGTCTTCTTGATACCCTCTTAAGAATTCAGCGCACCCTTAACAACAAATCACAGATTGATATCATATTCCTCGATATAAAATCAGCTTATGACAAAATACACCACCCAGCACTTTTTACCATTCTGAAACACTACTTCGGCCTAGCAGATACCTTACTTCAAATTTTGAAGTCTATTTTACTTTCTAGACACCTGTTTGTGACCCACAATGACTTTCAATTAACTATTGACGTCTCAAGAGGCATCCCACAAGAAAGCGTACTGTCAGGTATCCTGTTTGCAGCAGTTTTGGAGCCTTTCCTTGCTCAGAATCCGAACTTTGTCTCTTATGCCGACGATCTGACGTTCTACGTGAGCTCAGATCATAATCATCAGATTCATGATATCAACCAACACGCGTCTAGGCAGATATTGAGCTTGGAAAGTTTGGTTATCGTCAGCACAACTGACGATAACCAAAAAGAATGTCAAATATGATATCCAAATCTTTGTTAGTGGGGAACCGGTGCAAAAGGTGACCTCTCATACTGATCTTGGCCTCACCTGGGATGTTGGGCTAACTTTTCAGCCTCACTTTTCCAGGATGAGGCAGAATACGTACGCTGATCTTTGGGCAGTGCGTCAAGAGCTCGTTGGTGTGCATCAGCCAGCGCTGCTTGTTCGGCACATCCTGAGGTGTATTGCACCGATTCCTCTCTATGCTTCAGAAATTTGGTCATCTGTCCCTGTCTCATATCTTCAGAAGTATCTCAGTTTAGAGTACTGGTTGCTTAGATGGATGAAAAGGGTGGTAGGCCACCCCCTAACTATTTCCAGATATATCCTACAAGCAAATCTGGGCACCACTCCCTGGAGACATCATCATGACAAAAAGTGTCCTCACGCTTTCACGGCTTATAACGAGGCAAATTTATGCTCCATCGGTATCCACATTAATCTCTGGCCCGAGGAGGGCAAGAGGGGAGCACCCTGACTCCTGTCACCCTCTACGTCTTACGCCGTCAAGCATTGATTCCCTGAGGAATATGTTTCCAGCCAATTGTCTTCGGATCTTCAATAAATTTAGGATCCACTCTGATAGGTTCTGTGAAGGCAAGCTCTACAGGAAGGAAATCCTCAAGAACTGCTACCAGATAATGAACTTATAATACTCACCTGCTCCTGGATATGACAGACTGTTTTTTTTTTTTTTTTTTTTTTTTTTTAACTTGCCTATTTGTATATGACAAAGACTTGTTGTCTTCATGCAATCATATATTTTGCATATTTAATCCTGTAAAAGTCTCGGGTCGAGCACGCATGTATTCCTGATTATTGTACATTGTGTTCCTCGCACCTTAGTCTGTAAATATTCACACCCTTCTGGCACAGATCCGTCCCGCGGTGACCCAAGGTTTCTTGGGAAAAAAAAAGATTTAATATTAATAAAATAACATACAGAGCAGAGAAACAAGATTGGTGAGGGGAACGAAGGGATCCTCTTACCAAGAAAGGCTTACGTACTGCAAATTGCCGCAGCTGGATACAAAGTATCTGCGAGATGATCTGATTGAGTTATATAAGGCTTTGAATGGATTGAGCACGCTGAATTCTGATGGGATTCTAACACTTGCTCAGATAAAGAAACTAAATGAGCATAAATTCGAATTGAGGAAAGGCAGATGTAGAATAGATGTGTAGAAATTTGCCTTTAGCCAGCTGGTGGTTAATTGCTGTTACAACTTTCCGTCTATCGTTGTAGAAGTTGATAGTTTAAATAAATTCACGGAGCTGATCAAAGATTTATAGGGAACAGTCGTGTGAACTTTTTTTTTTATTTTTATTGGGTTACGCTTTGTAAGCTTGCTTTCTTGCATTACATGGCTCCATTATGATGTGGTTACAAAGGAACTGGATGCAAAAAAGTAATTTTGATATCATATATTTGGATTTCAGGAAAGCTTTTGACACTGTTGCGCATGGAAGACTATTGTACAAATTGGAGCAGAATGGTATTAAGGATAAGTTGCTACAATGGATAAAATGATTATTGAATGGGAGAAGACAGAGGGTGGTAATCAATGGGTGCTGCTCTTCTTGGACTAATGTTATTAGTGGAGTCCCACAGGGTTCGGTGCTGGGTCCACTGTTCTTTTGTATATTTATCAATGATATTGATGAAGGTATACCAGGCTTAGTGTCGAAGTTTTCAGATGATACAAAGGTTGGCAGGGTTGTTAATTACAGTAATGGCAGTGTGCTACTGCAACAGGGGCTAGATAATTTGGGCAGATGGGCTAAGAAGTGGCAACTGAAGTTTAACCTTGACAAATGCGGAGTACTGCATATGGGTAGAAGTAACCCCAGAGAAACGTACCAACTGTGTGGTACTACACTTAAGGTGGTAGAAAATGAAAAAGACCTGGGCATATTTTTGCAGTCAGATATGAAGTTTTCTGACCAATGCAGCCTGGCTGCCAGGGCAGGTCATGGGGTTTCTGAATGATATATAAGAATTTTGCTAGCAGGGAGAAGGAGGGATTGTCCATCTGTATAAGGCAATGGTCAGGCTGCGCCTTTAGTATTGCGTACAGGTCTGGAGGCCTCATTTTAGGAAGGATGTAGATTTGCTTGAGCGTGTACAGAGAAGGGCAACAAGGTTGGTGAGGGGAATGAAGGGATCCTCTTACCAAGAGAGGCTTAAGTTCTGAAAATTGCAGTGGCTGGAGACTAGGCACCTGCGCGGTGATCTGATTGAGGTGTATAAGGCCTTGAATGGGTTGAGCATGCTGAATTCTGTTGGAATCCTTCCACTTGTTCAGATTACGAACCTAAGTTGGTATAAATTCAAATTAAGAAAAGACTGATGTAGAATAGATGTGCGGAAATTTGCCTTTAGCCAGCAGGTGGTTAATTGCTGGAACAAACTTCCATCTGTCGTTGTCGAAATTGATAGGTTGAATTAATTTAAGGAGGAACTGGACAGGCATTTGGAGGGAATGGTGTGATTTTTTTTTTTTTTTTTTTGGCTGATGCTGCATAAGCTCACACACTTGCTCTCTTGCATCACATGCCACTTCTACTACTATTACTACTACTACCGCTATAGCTAGAGTTAATGTACCAAAAAGTGGAAGTATTCAGTCATAGCTAGTGTACTACCATCGAAAGATTTGATTTAGTTTGAGCAATTTAATAAATTGTTAAGAGTACTTATTTGTTCTAAAATAATTATAGTACTACAAATGATTGCCGTGAAAAATTAATTCATTAGATATGCCATTACAGAAAACTTATTTTGTTTAATTCCAGAATAGCTTCCCAGTCCGTTACAAACAATGCCATATCGTTCACTGTGTAACAGGCAGTGAGACTGGATGGGCAATAGTAAAATCTTTCTTAAGTAGAAAACTTCAAGAAAGGGTAAGTTTAGTACTGTATACATGACAATTTTTAATATATACGGATGTCGGACAAAAATTAGTCACCTGTAGTATTTAATGTACCCAGATGGAATACGTATATCAACTTTACCTGTTTCCTTCACAGCACTGAAAGTAGAGTTAATGTTAACCCATTTACTCCATTTACAGGTATGCCGTGTGTGATTTGGGAATGGCTAAATGGGGATCATAGCATTTGGCAGGTCTAAAGGGCATTATTTTTTTACAGAAATAGTCGAATTGGCCGACGTTTCTTAAAGAACTGGAAAGACACTTTTTAAGGAATGGTGTAAGTCGAATTCAATCATAGGTCAGCGGTGTAAGTGTGGTCTAAAGTCTGTTGTGATCGTTATAAGAGAAGAATATTGGGTATAGTAAATGAAAAACTATTTCAATCAAGACAAGAACTGCAGAGAACAGTTAAATAAGAACCTCATCAGTCGATTTTACTGCGAAACCAACTTTTATCGATGATATGGACTAAAAAGGCAGAAAATAAAATGAAAAAAAAAAAAATAAAATAAGAGGGAGACGGCTAGTAGCATACGCTCTTTGAGTGGGCCAGGGGTTCAAGCCCACGATTACTAAATACGATTAATATTTGTATTGATTCATTCATTGTGAACTCCACTGACCTGGTGGTCGTGCCGGAGTATAAACAAAAATATATATGGAAAATGATTCTCGTCATTCGTGCGTGCGGCTGATTAAATCAGTGCTCTACATTATTGTGTTTTTAATTGGTGATTTCTTGTTCCATGGAATTTTTATACTGATAGAATCGAGATATCACACAGGATCCAGTTCATGTGCCTCGTGATGTCTACCTTGATCAGGTAATTTTTTTATCTATATTTGTTTCTAAATTCTCTACAGTATAGACGCTAATACCGAAGGGCTTTATATCGCGCAGATGAATGGTCAGCGATCTTACCCTGTGGCCTTGCACTTGGCGGAGTGCACGAAGAAGGAGTAGTGTGACTGTGTCCTGGTGCAGGAGCCATACACCTCTGATGAACACGTTCGTGGCTACCCGATGGAGTACAGGGTCGAGCAGCATGGTCATGGTTGCCAGGCTGTCATTGTTTGTGACCGAGGTCTTTGTGGTTACTCAGTTGCAGTTTAGCTCCTCTCATTTTGTGTGTGTGGAGATCATTGGAGCGTTTGGTCGCTGTATTTGGTCAGCATTTATGCCCAGTTTCGGGACGAGCCGCAGGCCTATTTTCGGTACATTAATGAGCTCTGGGGCGAGAGGATTTTAATCGGCATTTATGCGAATGCCAAGTTCGTCACTTGGGGAAATCGGGAGATTGATCGTCGGGGATCTCTATTTGAAGACTGATTCCGCACGAATCGATTGGGAGTCCTAAATTTAGCTGACCAGTTAAGCACCTTCTCCACGACTCTGGGTGAGTCCAATATCGATGTCACGGTTTTCACTGGCTCGTTGGTAAACGAAGTTGTTCACTGGTCGGTGGTGCTAGATTGGTCGACTAGTGACCATAGGGTGTATAGATTTAAATTTTGGCCGTTTGCTCGCCAAGTTGTGGACAGGTTTGCGGTTGGTGCAGCGAAGTGGGGTAGGTTCAAGGCGATCCTTAATGATGTGATGACTGACGCATGGAAGCAGCGATGAAGGGGCAGCCTGGCAGCCCAACATAACGGTATGGGCTGCCAGCCCAACATAACGGTATGGTGACTGACTTATTGCGAAGGGCCTGTTCTGGCTTTATGAGGAGAGCATGTTGCAGGAGTGGTGTGCCTTGGTGATGTCGAGAGTTCACTAGGCTCCAAAGTTTGGTCAATCGGACCTGGGCCGGTTTCAGAGAGCTCGGCGTGGCGGTTTTCAGAATCTTGCCGACTTTCGAGAGCAATTTGTTGAAACCCGACGAAATTTTACTAGGGAGATCCGCCTTCGTAAGCGGCAAGCTTAGCAGGATTTTGTCAGCGAGAAGGATAATATGGATCCCGGTGGGCTTCCTTACCGGTTGGTAATGGATCGATTGCGGCTTGATCGTGTACAGTTCACGGTGTTGAGTGGTTCTCTGGAAACCAGGACGTGTGAAGAGATGGTCCAAATGAAATCTGACTACCATGTTCCCTGTGGATGAGCGCGGTGAGGAGAGCGACGTGCAGTGTGGCATTCATGCGACTAATTCACATGCGATTAATTCACATGCGATTGGTGGGGACAGTAGTGTAGCTTTTTAGATGGTTGTGCTTACTGATGCCATTAAGTGCACTAAAAACCGTAAGGCGCCTGGTATGGATTGCATTCTAGCAGAGGCCATTAAAGTGCTATTTAAGCACTGTTCTGACTTGTTCTTAGCCTTATATACCAGTTGTACGGAGGAGAGATTGTTTCCTGAGCAATGGAAGATGGCTTGCATCAAAGTCCTGTTTAAGGGTGCAGATCATGCAAAGACTGGCCCGTCTTCGTACAGGCAAGTGTCATTGTTGTCTGTCCTCGGGAAAGTTCTTGAGAGGCTGATAAGGGATCGCCTGTTACGGCTTTATCAGCACCAGCTGCAGGAGTCCGATCAGCAGTTTGGGTTCAAAAAAAGGCCGCTCTGCTGAGGATGCTGTGATTCACCTGTTGTCCAGGTGCGAAGTTCCTCGGACAAGTACTTCCTTGCAATTTTCCTTGATTTCAGGGGACCTTCGATTACTTGTGGTGGGAGAATATCTTGCGGAGATTGAGAGAGATTGAGTGCCCATGTGATCTCTATTAGCTGATGCGTAGTTACCTTGATCGGCGTCAGATTGTGGTACAGACTTACTTTGGTAAAGTAAGTTATGAGGTTGCCTGGGGGGGTTCCACAGGGGTATATCATGGCTCTCTATGTGCGGAACTTTGTCCTAGATGAATTGCTTAATCTGAAGTGGGATGGCATCTATCTGGTGGCCTACGCAGATGAGATAGACATGCTGGTGCAGGGTTACACTCGGGTGCAGCTGGAGCTGAGGTCCAGTGAGGTGTTAGCACGCATTCAGAGTTGGGCTTCTGTCCATAATCTTGCTATCTCTCCAACGAAGTCTAAATGCATGATGCTGAAGAGTACGCTGAGTGCAAATAGGAGTCCCATCGTAGGTTTAGGAGGGCTGGCTCTTGACATTGCTCCTGGGGTTAGGTACCTTGGCGTACTCTTGGCACCCGGCTCACTTTTCTTCCTCACCTAAAGACTTTGAGGGAGAAGGTGAAGCGCCTGTATGGAAAGCTATGGCGGATAACCAGACCCAATTGGGAAATTAAAGGAAGGAATATTGATCTCCGTTATAAATGTATCTTCCTCCCCATGGTGTCCTTTTCTTGCAGTGCATGGGGCTCTGCCGTTAGCAACAGGCTGGTTCAGGGGCATCTCTTGGCGGCGCAGCGCTTGGCCATGCTTAGTTTGATTCATGCCTGTAGAACAGGTTTCAATGTTACCCTTCAAGTTATTGCTTGTGCCTTACCAATTGACCTGATGATTGCGGAGCGTGGTTTGCGCTACCGCTCCAGGCAGTATATTCCCTCCGAATTGCTGGGAGTTTCCTCTTGTCCGGAGGAGGGAAGAATATATGGCCGGCAGGACTTGAAGGAGGAAGAGAGGCGTCTTAGGGAAGCCTTAATGGTACAGTGGTAGGAGCGTTGTCCAAGGGGCGAGCGACCTTTGGTCTGCTTCCAGATGTGAGTCACCTTGATCAGGTATGTTTTTAGCCGAAGCTCGGTGTTTTTCAGGCTATGGTTGTGACCAAACATGGTTTGTGGGACGATTGCATCAACTACGCCTTGTTGATAGTCTGTTCTGTGAGTGTGGGGCACTTGAGAACAGCGTGCATGTGATTGTAGAATGTCCGTGATATAATGGTCCAAACTGAAGGCTCATTGCCCAGCTTGGTGCTTGTTCTTCTCTGGAGCTGGGTGGGCTCTTTGCGGTGAGGGAGTCCTATATGTTGTTCTTAACTTTTCTCACTGAGGTGAATAGAATTTGTCGTGGTACTTAGTGGTGTTTTTGTGGTCATGTTACGTTGGTGGCGTTTGAGTGGTGTTATATATTTGGGTACGTTGTCGTGTGTTATGTGGGGTACAGTGTTATATCTATTTTATGTTATTATAAGTTTTATGTTATGAAAGGAATTGTTTTTCTTTTAATTTGCTTTTGATTAAGCGAAAGTAATCAGGGAGTTTCTGTGCAACCTAAGATAGTAGCGACTCGCCTCCACGGGGCTAGGGATGGGAAACATTTTTGCGAGGTCGAGAATTTTTTTCTGGCGAGAGGAAAGGCCAAGTAGGTCGTTGTATATAGCTGATTTTTGCGTGGTTCAGCTGCAGCTAAGAGAACGCACGATGGATGTATATATGCTGATAATGATGATGCGCTCGTTTGTTTCCCATTACCATCCTTTAGACAGAGTATTTGTTCTTTCATGGCCACAATTTTCATGATCTTTCTCGTCTTGTCTATTATTTTCTAAATTAATTATTCTTTCGTTGTTTCCCAAGTCAGTGTGTTGTGCATCACCGGTGGGGTGAGAGGTCAGAATAGTCACTTCCTTCGATGTGTTGCATTCTTCTGTTGGCGCATTTCTTTCTCCATGCCGGGGGAAATCAAGCTTGTGATTGGAGGTTCTCGCAACTCCTGTCTGTTTACTATTTAAACAGCATTTTCACATGAATCCTTTTCTCTTATTGAGCGATAAGCGCGAGAGGTTTGAGTACAGTATTCTGAGCATACCTGCATATTCTATGCTTTGATTTACTGCAAAATAGGGTTTCATCTGTGGAATTATTGCAGAGATCACATATGCAGGGAGTTACGGCGGTTTTCATGTTTGAGAACGGGTCCGGTTGTTGTTTTTGTTGTTATTTGGTTTTTATTAGCATTAGCAACTAAGGCCATATTGCTCCGTGGATATGCGGTGGTCATTCCCTGACCTTTCGGCACCCTCCGTATTTGGTGGTCACGGGCTCGAACCTCGGTCTAATCAAGAAGCGCGTGCTACGCACTGGCTACGGAGGTGCCACTGGCCCAGTGGTTAAGGTCGCCACAAGGTAGGAATGCAAGGGAACCGTTTGGTATTTCCGCTCCAAATTTAAATTTATACACACTATCCAAATTAATGCACACTAAAACTGTCCAACCAACTTTCAGTTTCTTAGCAGAAATGTCATGAAATCTCCTCGGGCACGGTAATCCGCTGATACGTATTTTCTTAAGTAAATAGCATATTCCCCGTGGGAACGAGGTGGTTAAAACTATTCTTCGAAGGGATGGTGAAATGAAGATCAATCTCTGCTGTAGGTACACGAACGCAGAGTGTCTTGGCTCGCACGTTAACCCTTCAGGAAATTATTCCACCTGCTATTGTACGTTACAGAGTTTTGAAGGAATGCGAGCTTCCTTATACTGTATATGATTTGTAATTACAGTACTTTGTACCAATGTACATGTCTATACTTTTATGTACTGTCCGCCTCCGAACTTGTATTTATTCCTAGCTATATATTTGCATATTCATTGATCTATTTCATGTCAAGTTTTAATTTAATTTAATGTCATGTTATAATTCTCATCTATTTTTGATACACGTTTTTATCTTACCAAATAATCTTGTCAATCCCCTGGCCTCCTGGCTGTGGCAAGCACATGTTGAATCTTTGTTGTATATCTGCTGTGGTTACATGTACGCAATATGATACAATAAAGATTTCTTCTTCTGTTAAAGTCTGTCTTTTAAGCATAAGGTGTTAATCATGGTGGGCCTGGATATGAAGGAACAACGTGTTTCTGCGCGCTCTATGTTTATCTTCGAATATTCCAATTTTTTTCTTTGAATTTCTTCTTCATTCTGAAATACTAATTTCTAAGCTGTAGCCTTTGGCGTGCAGCTTAGGAAGACATTAACTTTAACAAGTAGATCTGCTTGATCGCCAGAACTTTCTCTGACCAAGACTGTACTGCAGACCTGTTTTTTGGTAGGAGTAATTTGATCCGGGTACCTGATTTTCTGCATGACATTTAAGAAGTATTAAAATGCCTGTGTTATATTTTTAATATGATATGGTACCTCATTTTCTGCATTCTCTGTACGATATTTTACATTTTACCTGCGTGATATTGTATGTATGACTGTATAAAGATACGGCGGGGTTGCCAACCATTGGCCTGACCTCCTCCTGCTACTACAATAAATTAAAAAAAAATAATAATAAATTATAGCAGCCATCCTGTGAACACCATTTTAAGGCTATTCACTAGGCGTATGGAATATTGGTTGTTCCATATGGTAGCCATTAAAATATCCTCAAAAGACATCATGTTTACTGCACGATGGAAGAAGTGGAGTGGGGATTTTCGGAGCTTTAGTGTGGTGGCTAAACACGGTTCCACCACCTCAAACTTCAAATAAACAAAAGTAGTGGGCTGAACCGGATGATGACAGTCATCTCCCACCCAATATTTCCAAGTAACAGAGAATATCGGCAGTGTTTGTATGATGTGGACACTACTCACCGCTCCTTGCTTATGTCGAGTCAAACCTGTGGTTACCTCCAGCACACTAGACGCAGCCGACCAGGCCGGCCTTGCAATGTATGGCTATACGCAGGGTTACTAAAAATCCGAACGTCGTGAAGGTGCAAGCAGAGGATTCGTTGCTGAGGAAGAGCGACCGTACTCCATCTAAATTTGATTCACTTGACTTGCAAATGGGATCTAAATACTTTCAGCGTTGTAGACCTCCAGGTAGTAAACCCTAGCCTGTCATACCAGGAAGAATTTTTTTGATAAGCTTCAGGAACAAAAGTTTTAATTAATAACACGAATTACTAAAGCTTTAGAACATGATAACAATGAAAACTATCTTTACAAATATTATGCGTAACAGACTTAACTGATTTCTTTTGCAGGTGTTTCTACACGGAAGAGATCTAAAGACTTTACACGAGCACATTCCGCCATCTTGTTTGCCATCGGAACTTGAAGGGGATCTCGGACCAATGAGTGGTCTCTCCATCCGCAATCAGCTGTCACAGTGGTTCCCGGAGTATGTGTCAAGCTACCAGTACGGCTACAAGTCCCCCGAGAGTGCCAAAGCTGACCAAGACCCCCCCAAAGTAATATAAATAGACTTATGGATGCGGACAGTCTACCCATAACGCAGCTGATACAAAAGGGCTTTAGTGTCTTCAAAATTTCTTAAGCGTAATTTCATTACTCTGTGTGTAGTCAATTAAAGCAGCTCTTTACAGACTAAGCATGGCATTATTACCAGCTTCTAGGTTATTATCATTCCGTTTTGTATGCATTCCTTGCGACCGTTGACAGTGCTTCCAGCAGCGTTTTTAAAAGAAAATTTCAGCATTTCAGTTAATGCGTGGCCGCGCATCCGCGCAGCTTAGAAGGAATATTGATAAGGACACACGCAATTTACAGGCAATATAGTCTGTATGTATAGACAATATATAGTCGGAGCAATATGGCCTTAGTCATATTGCCCCGTGCATACTATCTGTAAATTACATCAATTATCAGCAAATACAAAAACCCGTGCATGTATAAATTGTGACTTGATGAGAAATTTGAAGAATTCTTTTTGGAATACATGCATGGCAATTGACAATACACAGCTGAAATGGCACTGGAGGTAAAAATCGTACTGCCGAGTAGAATTAGCATGGAAAATTCTGGAAATTAATCAAGAGCTATTGTAGTTATGCATTTTATATATAATTAAACCCATGATTGCCAAAAACTGTTCTTAAATATATATATTGAGATACTTTTAGAAACACTTAAGGTAAGTCGATAGTGATTAACTGAAGAGACGAGGTTGGAACTCCACATGTGGTTTATCTGTAACCGTGATTCTGGAATCCATACAGTTGTCACAGGAGACCTTAATATGCCACTGCCAAAACAGCAAGATGCTAGAAGTAACCTTGATTCTAACTTTCATACTGTAGGGCTCATACAAGTAGTAGATAGCCTAACTAGAGGCGATGAAACCTTAGATCTACTCTATCACTATTTTGACGCCATGCAAATCATATCACTCTCCTTTAAGTTCCAGTCAGACCACATCCCGATCGCCTACAAATTCTTCCTGGTGCAAACGATAGATGCAACTTACCACTCTCTTCAATTCAATCGGCAAATAACATTAAAAACAAACTGTTTAGCTAAGTATCGGAAACCTGAAATAATTCTTAAACGCCTAACAGTGTTTAACCGGAAGAATCTATGTACCCTCCCCCCCATGGAAGCTTTATCTTGCTTAGCTGAAGAACTCACCCTTCTTGTGTGAGTCCATTCTGGCCGGGCAACGAAAGAACTTCGGATTACATTGGGAACGTCCCTATGGTTCAATTCTGACATCAAACTCGCTTTTCATAGCAAGCAAAAGGGCTACCGATGAGGGAAAATTACTACACTGAAAGGACAGAATTTATGGGATACCTGGTTCTTGGGCAACGCGACGCTGTCATCCCTCTCGCTAGTGGACGAACCCACCAATTGGCAGGCATATAGGTACACTGTATTACTGATTTCACGTACACGGAAATTCGATGTCAGTGTGGATAAAAGTCAAGAATAAACCGACTTTGAAAGTAATAGTAATTGTGGCATGTGATACAAGAAAGCAAGCGTATGAGCTTATATCGCATCAGCCAAAAAAAAAAAAGAAAAAATTCACACAACCATTCCCTCTGAATGTTTCTCCAGTTCCTCCTTAAATTTATTTCACCTATGAACTTCCACAACGACAGACGGAAGTTTGTTCCAGCAATTAACCACTCGCTGGCTAAAGAGGAATGATAGTCGGTGCCCGATGCCTAAGTCACTCCATCGCGGAGGTGGCACAGAAATTCCACTATCCCCGTTCGCCATCCCCGTTCGCCAGTATCAAAAGTGTTTATCTGGAATATGTCATTTCCGGATTAACATCTCATTATGGACAGCGCTGAGGGTGGAGAAAGATGGTGGATTAATGTGGCCATCTCTCTTGAATTTCAGCCAACCAGAGAGCGACGGTGGCACAAAACATCGCCGACTTCAACGAGCGAGGTGACAGAAACGTCTTCACCAAGTCCACAGGCGATCATTAGCCTCAATAGATTATGAGAGCCGCAGATCCACCAGAATCTCGTTGCTAACACAACTACACAAGACTCTACGCCTAAACTGGGAGAAAGAACATTGGCACTGAACCTTGGATGATTGGAGACGGGTCTCCTTGCCCGAAGAATTCCGTTTCCAGTTATTTCGAGCGGACAGAATGGTGTGTATTTGGAAGAAACCACACGAAGCTATTCAGCCGTCATGTCAATAAAGAAGTGTTCAGGAAGGTGGACGGTCGGTAAAGTCTGGGGCCTGTTCAGCTGGCACATGTTGGATACATCTGGTACGTCTAGACGCATTTCTAAATGGTCCAGGTTACGTGTCCATTCTTGCAGACCATCTGCGTCCGTTTGTGGTGATCGTGCACCCACAAGGCAATGGAGTCTTCTAGCAGGACAATGCACCTCCCCACATAGCTGGTGTGACGAGAATATGGTTTGAAAAACATTCTGAAGATTTTACTAACATGGAATGTTCTTCTCGTTCACCGAACATGAACTGTGTTGAGCATCTTTGGGATTCTATGGAAAGGTCAGTTCGAGCTTTGGATCCTCCACCTCTGGGTCCTCAATGCCTTGCTGTGTGTCTGCGCTTATCCGGGCGAAAGGTGGGCCTACCCGTTGCTGCGTAGGTATCCTATGATTTCTGTCCACTCAGTGTAATAATCAACAGAATGGCAGCGCCTATAAAAGTGAAAGAGCCTTATTTTTAAGACAACAAAGAATAGCTCACAGGAAGCTGCTTATTCACAGAATGCGACTAACAAAAAATGGATGCGTTTACGCGAAAACAGTCTACACTTGAACAGAAGACCTTTACGGAATGGGCGAAATTGACCCTCGAGCAGCCCAATGAGCAGCATAATCTGTCCTACTTTGCAGTGGTGGGTCCCACGAGCTACCCAGTATTCTTTAATTTCACCATCTCAAGAGATCAAGTCATTGAGATCATAAAGAAGCTAGGTCCGAAGGGGTTTCCACTGTTCATTTTGCAAATATTCAGGGTTTACATTTTTGATATTCGGCTTCATAATTTTAATCAAATCACCATTCGCGCTGATCGCCCGAAAATCTGGAACACATCATTTGTGCGCCCAGCACTAATATGTAATCATCCAGAGGGACCGATGGACACACCATATGATCTACAGCTGATGATCAATTCATTGCTTCGCCATCAGCTGTAGATTCCTGAAACTCTTTGAGAAGGCCATTAACGCTGCACTTACAATACATTGCTTCAACTAAAAATCTCACTACCTACACAACGTAATAAAAGCCCCGTCTACTAAGCTGCTTTACACACTTACAAGGATACAAAGAACCCCCAGCAGCCGATCGCAACTTGATGTCGTCTTCTTCGATGTGAAAGCAGTATACATTGGTGTGCAAAATTTAAGGACCACTCAGGTTTTCACCTGTAGCTTCTCATAGGAGTGGCCTGGATATGGGAAAAAAAGCATACCAAAAACCTCGTGAGGTACAGAAATGATGAAGGAAACAACACCAATACAACAACTGAAACTAAACGGTACAGAGTAGTTTTATTCAAAAATGGCAATATAGCACTGGCTGCCACGATACAGATGCATCACTGCCAGAGATGGAACAAAGGGAAGAGGTGGTTCTCGGTAGGAGCTGTGGCCACCCCTAATGTCGATGCACGCTTGGCACTACCTGTCCATACTTAGAACAATGTTGTTGCTAAGTTCTTGCGGTAACATCGTCCATTCCTCTATGAGCACCATCTTCAGCTGGTGAATATTTTCTGGTGGGTGTGGACGTGCCGCTAGACGTCTCCCCAGAGCGTCCCATATGTGTTCGATGGGATTTAGAGCGGTGAACGGGCAGGCCTATCCATACGAACAATGTACTCCCTTTCCAAAAGAATATCAACAGCTGAAGTGCGATGGGGTGTGTGGCGTTATCATCCATAAACACGAACTCGGGGCCAATGGCACGTCGGAACAGACGCACATGGGGAAGGATTACCTCAATACAGTAGCGAGGACCGGTTACAGTACCGCCTTTAAGTATCTGGAGTTGTGTACGTCCATCCAAGATAATGCCTCCCTATACGAGGACACCTCGATCCCTTTCAGTGATGTTTGCGGGGTGATATCGTGGGCCAACCTCTCGCCATATTAGCTGACGTCCAGAATCGCTGCTGAGACTGAATTTACTCTCATCACTAAAGAGAACCTTAAGTAAAGATTTTGTGGTTGTAACCTTCAGAAATTGTGCTGGTCTTTAAATTTTGCACACCAGTGTATGATCATGTCAGCATTGATGAATTAATACATACATATGCCATACCATTATTATCAGGACACCTGCCTTAATACAAAAAAATTGCTTTCATTGTGTCATTTAATATTTTGTGCTGAAACATTTTGCTTTTATGACGGCCTTCAATCTTCGCGGAATACTCTCAAACAAATTTTTATCAATGCCAGTGATGTGTTCCTCCACTTGGCCTTTAACGCAACCACCATTTCGGCCTTGTTCTTTGGGCGATCTCGACGTGCACGTACCCGACGATCCATATATCCCAAAAATTCGCGATAGGGTTGAGATCACGATTCTAGGCTGGCCAATCCAACTTTTCAATACTCATGTCCTCAAAACCACTCTGTTGCGACCCGAGCAGTATGGCATCGCGCGTTATCTTGCTGAGAAAGGTATGGGCCTTCCCCGAAGTATTGACATGAGGTTGGACATGAATAATTGTCCAGGCTGTCCTGGTATTTCACAGAATTCACGGTTTTGTCGTAACGACTAATGACCCCCAAGCCAAACCATGAAAGGAGCCCCATACCATGACACTGTCTCCACCAAACTCCATTGTTGGGAGAATACAATTAGGAAGGAACTGTTCCCCCTTGAATTCGCCACACCCAGGAACAGAACTCAGAATGGTATAGTGAGGACCTCGACTCGTCTGTCCATAGTACTGTTTTCCACTGCTCTACTATTCAAGATTCGTGCTCCTTACACCATGTTAATCGGCGTCTAGCATTTGTTGAGGTGATCAATTCTGTTGAATTATTTTTGTAATTCTGTTGAACGTGTCATCTTGAATCCCCTCCTTTGCAATTGTCTGTACGAAGTCCAGTGTGCATGTTTATAGCAGGTTCTGTGACGTGTTTCATGCATAGGACCTGTTTCCCAATCAATGAAGGAGTATCCGGATATCAATGGGAGGGCTGTGTACATGCAACTATTCAGTGTAGGGGCGTCGCCTGGAACAGCGTTCAACTCCGTTAGTTAACATCGTATTGTTTACGGAATGATGTAGTTTGGCCAAATGTAGGTCACATGTGATTTTTATGTACCGTTAGCGCGGCTTGCACAGTTTTATTCTCAGCGTTCTTCCCATAATGGGGGGAAAAGGCCTGGATCGAATACCGTAGATGACGCGAGGAACTTTAATGGGCTTTTTTCACTCCCTGGCTGAGTTAGTCGGTCTCAGGCGTTGATAGCAAGGTTTTCCACCAGGAACTCGAGTTTTTCGTCTAGCAAGACAGGAAAATCGACCAGAGAACACATGAAATTTCCACCAAACTCCATTGTTGGGAGAATACAATTAGGAAGGAACTGTTCCCCCTTGAATTCGCCACACCCAGGAACAGAACCCAGAATGGTATAGTGAGGACCTCGACTCGTCTGTCCATAGTACTGTTTTCCACTGGAGTCATGGGCACAATACATGGCAGATGAATTTAATTATTTCAATGGTCTAAAAAATAACATATAATTTTTTTTCTTGTTTGGTTTGTATGTCCCTCCTTAACCGATCAACAGCAAAGCGGTACCCATCCTCCGCACGAGGACGTAGGTTGTATTAATTTAATTGCTCAAAAAGTGGCAGATCGTGCACCTACTGAAGGCAGTGCTAAATCGGTGGGTGCCAGTAGATTTCTGTAGTTGACCATATTCGAAAAAAACAAGGAAGAAATCAATGCAACTGAAGGCTCAGTGAAGTTTAATGCTATTAAGGATAATCCTGAAAGGCAAGCAAAATGCAAGAAGAAAGCATCCATTTATAATGGTGCGATGTTGGAACTTGCGGAAGTTGTCAGTAACTGCCTTCTCTGTTGAAAAGTCAACAGAAAACTGTTGAAAATGGTTGAAATTGGAGACAGTTTCAATAAAAACCTTTACATTTTCAGGCGAGAACTGCGGAACATTTTCCAGTATGCAAAATCTAAAATCACAATGATAAAGGCAGTGGAAGACAACGTGCGCCCACTGTTGTAACCTGCTGACAAAGACAAGTGTCATTATTTTCTAAACCGAACTGAACAAGTTTCGACTTGATGGAGCAGTGAACAGTGATGCCAAAAGATATAGATATTAGGAGAGAACTACGATGAAATTTGTGAACAGAAACATACCCGACATCCTTCCTGATGAGGTAGAACATGCGTTGAAGAAAATGAAGAATCAGAAAGCGCTGGGGGAAGATGAAGTTACCGTACAGTTGTTAAAATTGGGAGGAAGAGACATGACACAAAAACTGGCAAGACTCTTCACAAAATGCATTAGAAAGGGTGTGACGCCTAAGGAGTGGAATAAGGCCATCATAGTTTTGCTGCATAAGAAAGGAGATAAATCAGAAATTGGAAATTATAGACCAATTAGCTTGTTATCCCACATCTACAAGTTGTTCACAAGGCTCATTACTAACAGATTAGAAAGAATACTTGATGAGAATCAACCCAAAGAGCAAACTGGCTTTAGGGCAGGATTCTAAACTGTGGATCACCTTCACGTAATATTACAGCTAATGGAGAAAGCAAATGAATATAAAACACCATTATGCCTGGCATTTGTGGATTATGAAAAGGCATTGGACTCCATACAGCAAAAGACAATGTTTCGGGCACTGGAAAGACAAGGCATAGCCACCCCATGCATTATAATTTTGAAGAAAATATATGAGAACGCAACCTCCTTTATTAGGCTAGACAAAGACAGTAGGACATTTAAAATTGAGAAAGGAGTTTGATAACACAATATCTCAGAAGTTGTTTACTGCTGCCCTTGAAGAAGCTTTCAGAAGATTAGACTGGTCCCAAAAATGAGTCGATGTGAATGGAGAATACCTAAACCATTTACGATTTGAAAGATGACATTGTGGTCATAAGCCACGATCCCAAAGAATAAGAGGAAAATCTTAATCAGTTATGTAGAGTTATTAAGGATTTAGGACTAAAGATAAAAATGGCTAAAACCAAAGTAATGACGAACAAGTATGCCACGGAAAGGAATATAATAATTGAAGGAGCAGTAATTGAAAAGGTGGATTCATATACTTATTTGGGACAAGTCATTAGCAGTAATAATGATAAATGGCTTGGAGTCAAGAGAAGAATAAATTTTGGATGGATTGCATTCATTCAGGAAATATAGTCACATACTAAGGAGCAATATCCCAGTTTTGTCTGAAACGTAAAATAATGAACCAATGTATACTCTCCACCATGACTTATGGAAGTGAAACTTGGGCACTCACCAAATGAATAGAAGAGTACTTGAGAACTACACAGCGAAGAATGGAACGAATTATATTGGGAATCAGACTGTTAGATAAGAAGAGAAGGACATGGATAAGGTAGCAAACTCAAGTAAAGGACATTCTAATCAAAACTAAACAACTAAGATGGTCTTGGGCAGGACACATTGTTCGAAGTCATGATGACAGATGGACTAAGAAAATAAAAGAATGGTACCCAAGAGGAGCTAAGAGAAAACCTGGAAGACAACGGCGGAGATGGATAGAAGAAATTCATGAGTTTTTGGGTCGTAAATGGATGGCCATTGCACAAAACAGAAGCAAATGGAAAGTTGCTGGAGAGACCTTCATCCTGCAGTGGATTTAAAATGGCTGACGATGATTATCATGTGGTTTACTAGTGTTTCTGCTTTTGCTTTATATGTAAAGCACAGTTTGTAGCACAATTTGTATAATGACCATTCTCCCCACACCGGGTGGAAAACACCTGAGTTCGAATTCAGTCAATGAAGCAAAGAATTTTCATTGGTCTTTTTGACAGCGTGGCTGAGTTAGACGTTCTCGGATGAGAGTAGCATGGTTTTCTCTCAAGCTCAATGACTGGCATCGAATTCATACGCCACGGTATGAATTCGATGCTGATGCTCCTAAAACCCTACTACAACCAACCTTTAAATATATATATAAAACAAAATATGTCAGCCATATCAATTTCACTCAAAAGTGAAAAGTGAAAAGTGTATCAACCAAACTGGTCCAATAGAAATGACTGGCATAAGTACTGATGATCCTCTTCATTTGCTTGGGTAGAAATCCCGGAATTAAATCCCCTCAATGACACGAGAACGTTTAAGGGCTTTTGTTACTCCGTATTTGTATTAGTATTAGTAATGGCCGCATGGTGCAAGAAAGCCTATGGCTTATGCTGCACCAGCCAAAAAAAGAAAAAAAAAAAAAAACGAACAAAACAATGATAAAAAAATAATCAATAATAATAATTAATAAAAGAAAAAGAAATTAAACCTATCATCCTATGCGCTTCCCTGACCCGAAGGTACTATCCAGATAACCCCCCTTGAATTTCCCCATACTGTCAGCCTCTACCACCCATCTAGGCAACTTATTCCAGTAATTTATAACTCGCTGACTAAAATAAAACTTCCTGCAGTCCAATCTAAACATTTCCCCCGTAACTTGAATTTATGTCCCCTAGTTCTAGCATCATTTATAATCTTGAAAATTTCGTCCTCATTCATTTTACTGATGCCTCTCAGAGCCTTAAACACCTCAATCAAATCTCCTCTAAGGTGTCTAGTTTCCAAACTCTGCAACCCACATATTCGAAGTCTTTCTTCATAAGGACGCACTTCTGCCGATCTCACCAGGCGAGTTACCCATCTTTGCACCCTTTGAAGAAGCTCGATGTCTTTCTTTAGTTACGGTCTCCATACTTGAACACAGTATTCCAAGTATGGTCTAACAAAAGCCTTATATAATGGGATTATCACGTCCCTATCTCTATTTGAAAAAGTTCGATAGATCATGAATAGGACACCATGGGCCTTCCTTGCAACCTGTTTACAATGCTCAGAGAATTTCATGTCTGACCGTATCGTAACACCCAAGTCCCTTTCCTCCAGTACTGGATTTAGTTGAACTCCACCAAGTGAATAAGTTATTTTGGGATTACTGTTTCCCAGGTGTAATACCTTACACTTTGTTGGATTAAAGCCTAGCTGCCATTTTTCTGACCATTCCTGAAGTCTATTTAGGCCTCTCTGAAGAAGCTCAGCTTGGCAGTGATCATTAACCACTCTACCAATTTTAATATCATCTGTAAATTTAGACATCACGCCCTCTATATCCCCATTAGTTAGTCGGCCTCACGCGTGAATAACAATGATTTTTATACTAGAAATTGGGGAATTTCGTTCAATAAAACCAGCAAATCTACCAGAGAACACAAGAAATTTATGCACAGAACACACGTGGGCTTTTAAGGTCTTTAATGGCTTTAGTGAGACACATTTTATGAAACTGTTTACGTTGTTCTTAAACAGAATACATATTTTGTATCTACATTTACACGTGAATAGGGATGGGAACACAAGCAGTAAATCAAGAAACAACTGGGAGTTAAATCATTTTGCGATAACCGAGAAGAAAATGGAAGAGAAATTCTTGAAGGTAATAGTAAATAATGCGCCTTGGACTAATAGAATATATGCAAATATATTAAAATAAGCAGCAGAAGACGTAAGGAATCCTTCAACTATAATTATGAGAACATGTTTGGATCCATAAAAGGTCCCTGAAGATTATTGCAAAAGTCTTTGCTGTTCATAATGAGTGAAAAGAGAGAAGTAAGTAATTATGATAAATAATTGCGGATCTGTAAGCTTGATTTCTTTTCCGGTGCAATAATGAAATCAATGGACAAAGAAGTAGCACAATATTATCCTGAGAGAGTGGAGCCATAATTCAATCGCAGAATTGCTTTGTTAATTATACAGTGGTGGAGCTCATGTTGTAACGCTGAGAATTAAGAGCTTGGAGTAGAAAACGACTCCAAGATCAGAATGGGATAGACATCCTTTATGGTGGTTGCACAAATGGAAGATAGGACACATTTCCAAGAGAATGTTATAGATAGGTTAGATTTCAGATGGTCTAAATCGATAAATATATTTATTATATAAAATAGTATATGGGAAAAACTGTTCAATACACATATAACATATCCAGTTATGGCGTAGAGCGAGGAGTTGACATTCAAATCAAATCTAGGCATTAAAAACAATTAACATCGAGGGAAATTTGATACACAGGTCAATAAAAATATATTAAAACATTATATACAATGAAGCGTTAACAAGGTAAGGATTGGGATGGATGATTACAAAGGTATCATGAGACATGAAAAATCGATGTTTCTCAACATAAATTATGCATGTTTTGTCAAGATTTACTCGAACACTAGCAAAAAATACAAAAAAATAAATAAAAATACAAGGATATCAAAGTCCTACTCTGCAATAGTATTTCTTATTATACTATTGCACAGTTTCTAAACTGTTACCATGGAAGCATTTCAAATGAAGCGAGGAACGGTGAGAATCGTCATAATCTCCATCAGTAGTAATAATCTCCACCACCATCATAATCTCCATCATAATCTCCATCACCCTTTGGGTTGGGTGCGAATTAGAAAGTGTGAAAAATACTGCAATAGCAAACTAACATCTAAAAGTCCATTCCTAAAAAAATGTTTCAAAGATTTAGTCTTGTTCCGCTTATGCGAAGATTTAGCATCTTTCATGTTAGTATTATGTTCAAATGCAGAATTTGAAAACTCATTCACTAACATCACAGTAAACGGGACTTAACTTTCTATTATAACTGATTCGAAAAATCCATTTACAATGGCCATTTTAAAATGTAGAAGATAGAAAATCAAAAATCTCAACCACAATTGCACCCACTTTATGAACAGAGGAGAACCAAGCGAGAGTGGGGACACTATCTCCATTACTATTTGCAGCATCTCTGGAACCAGTTTTGATAAAACACACTGAGGGTTCGCCATACGCGCACGACCTTAAGTACTTCATTGAATCAAAAAACCAAAAAAATATCCTAGAGGTTAGAAAAAAACCTGCCGAAGACCCAAGAGATCTTCAAGGTTATCTGCAGTCAATTGGACTGAGTATTAAATAAATAAGATCTTTATTGTACAGTTCACCGGTACACGCAGGTACCACGACCATACAATACCTTTCACGGCACCATGCCAGAGGTTAACAAGCGGCAGATATAATAAAGGAATTGTAAAGATTAATTATAGACAAATTATATTAAAAAAAAAAAAAAAAAGTACTCATAGCAGATAACACTGACTTGAAAGGAAAACTAATACAAAATAACAAAAATAACAAATTGTGATAACAAAAGATTTTCCTCGAGTCCAGTTTTCTGAGAGTCTCTTGCCCGGCCATAACGATCTGAGTTCAGTTGGTAGTTCTGGAGACCACGTGCAGATCTAGGATGATCCGTCTATACTTTTTATCATCTATGATTTTAAATAAGTCAGCATCCAGGGATTGGACCAGATGGAGCTTCTGATAAGGGAGGAACCGATCTTTCAAATGTAGTCTCGAAGGAAGAGCAAGAAGCTTGGGAGTGGAGCGGAGACCTGGTTGGGGAATCCGCCAGCACACGGTGTCCCAAACGTTGGGTGCAGAGACTCTCCCAGCAATCATTTTTACGCTGAAGATGAGTCTCCTCTCGTGCATTAATGCTGAAAACCTGGTTAAATTCAGCGCGTTGGCCATCGGTGTTGTGCGCTGCTGTGGTGGAAGATGACACTTCCAGGTTGCCCACTTCAGGAGCCAGTATTCAGCGGCTTTTAATGGTTTAATTGTGGTGTCTGCAGCTCAGCCCCACAACTCTACTCCATACAGTACACTTCCAAAAATCATCATCCTGATATACATTTTTATCAGGTTTGTGTTGTGAATGTGTAGCAAGAGTATACTATACAAATGTCATTCACACATCGGGAAAATAAAATTGATGGGTCAACCATCTGGGAGCATCTGCTCTGAGTAGTTATGTCCATCAGTCCATGAATCTTGAACATTAGCTAATCAGGTGAAGGAAAAAGTGGCAAGGAAACTATTAACAATAGGCAAGGCTGTCCTGTTCTCTAACCTCAATCATATTTCTTGAACAGTGAGGAGCTTACAACGTGCTAGCCGAAATGATTACGAAGATTATTGATTCTTCCCATCTTGAGAACGTCATCCATGGTCCACGGAGAGAAATGAGGAGAGATTTTGATTCAACCCTGTCATTGAGCTGTTCATTCACAAACATGGAGCGTCTCAACAGAACGTTTCAATTAATTACAATGGGTATATTTTTAATAAGAAAATGTTGCTTCAGAGATATTTTGCAAAAGCATAGCATATAGGTCACAAATAATTGCGCAGACGTACCAGGATATCCTTGTATAGGGCCCCGAGTGCCAAGCGATAGTTCCCAAGCGATCTTTATAGTGCGTTTTCTAGCGTTTTTCCTAGAGTGAGTACTAGTGCTTTCATAAACCCTCCACCGCTCGCAACGTCACTGCTGACCGCTCGCAACGTTACTGCTAACCCCGCTTGCAACGTCACTGCTATCGCTAGCAACGTACTGCTCTCTTCTTCTGCTGATCGCTTGGTCACTGGTTGGCACCGCTCCTGCCTCCACGTGGCGGGGTCGGTAACCTGGGAGAAGGAATTCCCTCTTCCAGGGCTGAAAGGAGCAACGATGGATTGCGATGCATATCCACCGCTAGAGCCCACGAGCTCCATACCTGTCAACTCTGATTCAGAGCGTGACTTGAATCGTCCGAAGAGACAGCGGACTGAAAAACAGAGTGCAGATATGCCAGCATTTCTAATAATGCACTCATTATCCACACAACCTGTAGGCAAGTTATCGCCATTTCTAATACAGAAATGTTTAGAATCGGTTGTTGGATCTCCTAAAATGGTGAAGCGTCTTCAATCTGGAGACCTTCTAATTGAAGCTTCCAAGCCAAGCCATTCAGAAAAATTGTTAAAATTGACAACTTTTAACAGCATTCCAGTGTCAGTTACGCCACATAACACCCTGAACACCTCTAAAGGCGTCATCAGCGAATGGGACTTACTAAATGTCTCTGAACAAGAAATAATACAAGAGCTTAGTGATCAAAAAGTGACTCATGCACGGAGAATCATGACTAAAAAAGATGGCAACCTACTACCAACCAGGTCCATCATTTTAACTTTCAGTACTCCGACTCTTCCATCTTCTGTTAAAGCAGGTTACCTAAATTGTAAGATTCGTCCTTACATCCCAAACCCCATTCGCTGCTTTAAATGTCAGAAGTACGGTCATTCTCAAACAGCATGCCGAGGCGATGCTGTGTGTCCTCTTTGTGGTTCCAAGGAGCATTCTCAAGAAGACTGTACAGCTTCCACTCCTGTTTGCCCAAACTGTAAAGGAAGCCATCCTGCATTTTCTAAAGCGTGTGACCTTTGGAAAACAGGGAAAAAAATCCAAAAGTATAAAGTGGAGCATAAAGTCACATACCCTGAAGCAAGAAAGCAAATAATGCTAACCATGCCTAGCCGATCATATGCATCGGTCACAAAAAATAGCCGCTCAGCTGCAACCCAAACAGATGTCTCCATCGAACCGAATATTTCCTTTGCCGCCTGGGCCAAAACTGCGCTAACTTATAATAAGAAAACTACAGTCAGTGAGACCAGCAACACCCCAATCAGCATCCCAACTGATGCTATCTCAACCTTGCCAGAAACAACGAAATCAGCTACTATTGAAAACCAGAAGAAATCGAAACCAAGGATTAGCAACATGGAAATGGAGGTTCAGTCAGAGGATGAAGAGACAGTACTTGAGTTACATGTGAATGATACCATGGATACAGGACGCCCAACATTTCCCAGAAATGAAAAATCGAAACTAAGCAGACAGAAACCTTCCCAGAAAAAACAGTCAGATCAATCTTCCTCCAATAAATCCAGCAAATGAATAAATTCCTTCAATGGAACTGTAGAGGATTACGCAGTAATATAGATGACTTGAATGATTTACTAATGCAAACTAAAGCAATAGGTGTATGTTTACAGGAAACCTTTTTATCACCACAAGTTTCTCTGAAAATTAAAAATTATTCTATGTTTAGGCGAGACAGGGATTCTGACACTCCTGCTCGTGGTGGGGTGGCTATTCTTATTAGAACTAACATACCGTCAAGACATCTCCAACTACAAACCTCTTTAGAAGTTGTAGCGGTTCGGATAGCAATGGGAATATCGTTAACCCTTGCATCCATTTATATCCCACCGAATTATCCTTGCTCCCAGATTGAACTTGACAAACTTATCACACAATTGCCACCTCCAGTCTGTTTACTCGGCGATTTCAACGGTCACCATCCATTGTGGGGATCTCCCATCATGGATAGGAGAGGCCAATTAATAGAAATGTTCCTGGATAACCATAACCTGACTCTGTTAAATTCTGGCTCTCCAACTCACATCCAACTACCTACAGGTAGTACATCAGCCATAGACTTATCAATATGTTCAGCATCTCTTTTTCCAAGCATGGAATGGTCAGTGCTAAATGATCCATTCCACAGTGACCATTTTCCTATCATCAATACAATTCAAACACAGACGGTATCATGTCCTAAAGGCAGTACTTCTTGGAACTTTCATAAAGCAGACTGGAAAAACTATTCAACTTGTGTTTACTTGACAAACTATATGTACAACAAAATCATATTGATGTTGTAACTGACCACATTACAAGTCATATATTATCTGCAGCAGAAATTTCCATTCCAAAATCCAACCAGAGCAAGCGGGTACACCAAAATCAATGGTGGAATGAAGAATGCTCCAAAGTGAAACGAGAAAAAAACCGTGCCTGGAACCAGTTTCGCAAATTTCCAACTACTGCCAACCTAATTATGTACAAAAAACTCAGAGCCAAAGCAAGACAAATTAGGAAGACAGCAAAACGTGACTCCTGGATTAAATTCGCCTCAGCTATTAACAAAAATACTGACACTAGAATCATTTGGAAAAAAATTCAAGCTCTCAATGGGAAATTTCCACCGCAGCAATCTCCGATAATACAATGCAATGGGCAGGACTTATCCTCTCCTACTGACATTGCAAATGCTTTAGCCGAATCTTTTTATAACATTTCTGCCTGTTCCTCTTATGTGATCTCCTTTCAACGCAGTAAAACTGAATCAGAACGTCATAAGTTTAATTTCGCAACTAGACTTTCACTTCCATATAACCAGCTGTTTACTCTATCTGAACTGAGAGAATCTTTGAGCAAATCTCCGAACAGCGCAGCAGGACCAGACGGCATTCACTACAGTATGCTGAAGCATCTGTGTGAAGCCGATCTCGGCACACTATTACTCTTTTATAACCGGATCTTCTCTGAAAATACATATCCTCTGTCATGGCGTCATTCCTATATTTGTGCTATTGCAAAACCAGGCAAAGATCCTTCTCTAGTTGAGAATTACAGACCGATATCGTTGACAAGCTGTCTGGGCAAAATCTTTGAAAGGATGGTACATAAGAGGCTCACCTGGATTCTCGACTCCGAAAATCTCCTTTCTGATCACCAATATGGCTTCCGTAAAAACAGGTCCACCCTAGATGTACTTGTAAAAATTTAATCAAACATTCGTAATGCCTTCGTGAGAAAACAACATCTAGTGATGGTCAACCTGGATATTCATAAAGCATTTGACACCACATGGCGTCATGGTATTATTAAAGATATGCATCAGTTGGGGCTGAGAGGACATCTCCCTTTAATAATTCAGAACTTTTTAAAATTGCGTACATTTCAGGTCAGATATAAAAACATGCTGTCAACATCTCACATTCAAGAAGAGGGTGTCCCACAGGGTTCCATATTGAGTCCAACCCTATTTGCAATTAGAATCAACAATATTTTGGAAGAACTTCCAAAAATGATTGAAGTATACATGTATGCTGACGATCTCACTATATCCTGCCAATCGCAAAGCATGAATACTATCGAAAGACAGCTACAAATTGCTTTAACGAAAATTCAATCCTGGACCTTACGAAATGGATATAATCTCGCTGAACAGAAAACCACTACCACTCATTTCTGCAAACTTCGGTCACTTCATCCTGATCCAGAGCTAAAGATAAATAACGTGCCAATTCCTCTTGCTCACAATATCCGTTTCCTTGGTCTGATACTAGACAGGAAACTGAACTTTCAAGCACATGTGGCCTATCTTCGTACCATCTGCTTGAAGAAATTAAACATCCTCCGGTGTGTGTCATCCATGTCATGGGGTGCTGATCGTCATACCCTCATCCATCTGTATAGAGCTCTCATCAGGTCTCGCTTGGACTATGCCTCTCCAGTATATGATTCAGCGAGGAAAAGTACTTTAGAACGACTAAACACCATCCAGCACTGTGCTTTGAGAGTCGCTCTAGGCGCATTCAGAACTTCCCCGGTTCAGAGCCTGTACATCGAAGCTCATGAACCTCCCTTACATCTTCGCAGAAAATCATTACTTCTGATGTATGCTGCAAAAATCCGTAGTCTGCCCTCTCATCCTTGTTGGAGATGTCTCTACAAAACTGAATGCGAGTCATTTTATATCAGTAAACCTAATGAAAACCGACCTGCTGCACTTAGATTTAAGGAACTCGCTCAATCATGGAACATAGATATCAGCAATATATTTCAGGACAAAACACCACCAGACCCACCCTGGGCAAATATCTGTGCAATATATGATGACTACTTTCAACAGTGGGGAAAGAACACGCTGTCTCCTTCCAATATCGCACAGTTACATGCAACTTACACTCTTTCTAATTCAAACGCATGTGAAATCTATACAGATGGATCAAAAACCGAGACCCAAGTAGGTGCTGCTGCAATCTTCCCAACATTTAGCACTTCTGTCTCATTGCCAATAGAATGCAGTATCTTCACTGCTGAGCTCTATGCTATAAACTTAGCTCTGGATCTCATTATTGAACAACTAATTCCGTCTGCTTTAATATTCACTGACTCACTCAGTGCTGTCTCTGCCATAAATACTAATACCAAATCCTCTCACCCTGTAGTAAAACAGATTCATTCTAAGTTACTTGCCTGTATGGAATTGAACCAAACTGTGACATTCTGCTGGATCCCAGGACATTCTGGAATATCCGGCAATGAAAGAGCAGATCATGCAGCCAAACAACCAGAAACCACTATTTCGCAGACTTTTCAAGTTCCATATACGGATTACAAACACATTATCCGTAAAGCAGGTTATAACAGCTGGTCATTAATCTGGAAAGGTTATCCAGGAAATAAACTCTACCAAATAAAACCGGAACCAAAGCTGTGGCCCTCCAGCTTCCAGAAAAGCAGACGAGAAGAAACAATCTTAGGAAGGCTCAGGATTGGGCATACTCATCTCACTCACCTGTATCTGTTAACTAATGAAAGCGCTCCACAATGTCCATCATGTCAAGTACAACTGACCATTCGTCATTTGTTAGTGGACTGTCCTCTCTTTCAAAACATCCGCTTAGACACTTTTAAATCGTTAACTAATATGCAGACATCAATAAATTTATCTCAGATTCTGGGAGATGATCCTAATAAAAAAGAACTGTTTACTTTCCTAAACCGGATAGGGATATATAATAAAATATAGTTATTTCATATTCACCATTAGAAGACACAATATGGCCCAAGTAGCCTATGTGTCGTTAAACACAACAACAACAACAACAACAACAACAATCCTTGTATAGCATCAACCGTATTTTATGATTGTAATCCCGATTTGACCAAGATTGTTGATCAAAATCTCGAGCCAACCAGTTCTGAAGCACCACGTTTCATATAGCCGCCGAGCACAGTCCTTGGAAACACCCACGAGTAACATTTCTAGGGATATGTAAGAATTTGGATTTTACAATGTACTGCCGCATCGAAAGGTAACTTCGGTATAATTTAAATAGCTGGGAAGAGCATCCAGCAGAACGTAAAGGTTCGAGGGCACCCCTCACCAAAGGTAGCAAAATGCCCAATCGAAGTCTACAAAAAAAGCCAGCTCATACTTAGAGGTGAAATTTTTAATATGATGCAAAAAGGCTACAAGGGTATCTCCACATGAGCGACCCAAACAGAAGACGTAATGTTTTTATGAAAGTAGTTTGTGAAATATTAAACTTCCAGTGTGTGTAGAGCTATTAAACTTCCAGTGTGTGTAGAGCTATAAGCTGTTCTAAAATCTTACCCAATGTGGCAAGATGGGCCTCTAAGACTTGGGGTCACCAGGAGGCTTGTTCGACATTTTGATTAGTTTCAGTAGTGTAATTTTCAGGGATCTGGGGGAAACACTCTCCTCGAAGCATTTATTACTGTATATTAGGAGAAGCAAGATGTGCAGAATTAGTTTGAAGAAACGAATTATGAAGATATTTTCAATATTATCCATTCCTGGACATTGGTGAGATTTATTTTCTTAAGAAGTGCTGAGAGTTCAGAAATGGTAAAAGGTATGTAAGAGGGATTATATAATGCATTAGCTTGCAGAATAGATGAGTAGGCATCAGAATCATCCAACTGATTGTCAACTGGAAATAATTTGTCAGGAATGGTTTCAGTGGAGTGGTCTCGGCGGAATCACAAGAAGCTGTTCGAAAAATTTCAGAAGGGATAATTTTTTCTATTTTTTTTTCTATTTTTTTTAATTTGCTAATTTTTTCTACTAAGTTTATAATGCAAGTCACACGGGTCAGAACTCCCCACGTGCTTTACAAAATTGGATCATATTGCTCGCTTCCTATTAGCATTTAAGCCAGAACAAACAGGATTATATCAATCGAAAGTGTAAAGAAATCGAATACCACAACAAATGAAACAACACTAAAAAGGTGTATGATGTAATTAAGACCTTAAGCCAAAGGTTCCAACCAAAACTTAATGTAATTAAGGACTCCAAAGGGGAAATTTTAACAGAGTAGAACACAATCAAAGGAAGGTGGAAATAATACTGTGAGGAGTTCTTCCGAGCACCTGCTGGCACTAATGATCTGCAACTCCCTTTCCAAGAGTGTGATCATGAGCCAGTTCCACTGAAGGAAGAAGTCGAAAAAGCCATCAGAGAACTAACGTGTGGCAAGTCGTCTGGAATTCATAAAATCCCAGCGGAATGATCAAAATTCCAGGTGTGAAGGGCCCCGAGTTTTTTCATAAAATGATTGCAAAAATTTGAGAAACGGGGCGGTGGCCATCAGATTCGAAGAAATCAATTTCCATCCCCTTACCAAAAGGTGGAGATCTGAAATTTGCTCAAATTACAGGATTTTTTGCCGAATTTCTCACGCTAGCAAGATTGTTCTTAAATTTATATTAAAAAGAATCTCAAGAGAACTTGAAGAAGAAATGCCAGAAGAGCAAGCAGGTTTCAGAAGGGGTTGAGGAACCAGAGACCAGTTCTTAAGTCTACGACTGATTATTGAAAAATGCAAAGAATTCAATGCTCCAGTCATTTTGTGTTTTATAGATTATTCAAAAGCATTTGATTGTGTTCAACATGAAAAACTATCGGAAACGATAACTATTATGGGTTTCCCAAACCACATAATTCAGCTGATTAAGCTATTGTACCAGAAACAGGAAGGAGACACATTTTATGATACTGTTTACGTCGTAGTAGTAGCAGTAGTAGTAGCAGTGGCACGTGATGCAAGAAAGCAAGTGTAGGAGCTTATGCAGCATCAGCCAAAAAAAAAAAAAAAAAAAAAAAAATCACACCATTCCCTCCAAATGCCTGTCCAGTTCCTCCTTAAATTTATTTAACCTATCAACTTCCACAACGACAGATGGAAGGTTGTTCCAGCAATTAACCACCCGCTGGCTAAAGGCAAATTTCCGCACATCTATTCTACATCTGTCCTTTCTTAATTTGAATTTATGCCCCCGTAGGTTCGTAATGTGAACAAGTGGAAGGATCCCATCAGAATTCAGCGTGCTCAACCCATTCAAGGCCTAATACACCTCAATCAGATCACCGCGCAGGTGCCTAGTCTCCAGCCACTGCAATTTGCAGAACTTAAGCCTCTCTTGGTAAGAGGATCCCTTCATTCCCCTCACCAATCGTGTTGCTCTTCTCTGTACACGCTCAAGCAAATCTACATCCTTCCTAAAATGAGGCCTCCAGACCTGTACGCAGTACTCAAGGCGTGGCCTGACCATTGCCTTATACAGAGGGACATCACCTCCTTTTCCCTGCTAGCAAAATTCCTATATATCATTGACAAAACCCCATGACCTGCCCTGGCAGCCTGTCTGCATTGCTCAGAAAACTTCATATCTGACTGCACAATTACTCCCAGGTCTTTTTCATTTTCTACCACCTTAAGTGTAGTACCACACAGTTGGTACGTTTCTCTGGGGTTACTTCTACCCATATGCAGAACTTTGCATTTGTCAAGGTTAAACTTCAGTTGCCACTTCTTAGCCCATCTGCCCAAATTATCTAGATTCTGCTGCAGTAGCACACTGCCATTACTGTCATTAAAAACCCTGCCAACCTTTGTATCATCTGCAAACTTCGACATTAAGCCGGATATACCTTCATCAATATCATTGATAAATATACAAAACAGCAGTGGACCCAACACCGAACCCTATGGGACTCCACTAATAACATTAGTCCACGAAGAGCAGCACCCATTGATTACCACCCTCTGTCTTCTCCCACTTAACCATCCTTTTATCCATTGTAGCAACTTACCCTTAATACCATTCTGCTCCAATTTGTACAGTAGTCTTCCATGCGCAACAGTGTCAAAAGCTTTCCTGAAATCCAAGTACATGATATCAAAATTATTTTTTGCATCCAGTTCCTTTGTGACCACATCATAATAACCAATCAAATTTGTCAGACAAGACTTTCCCTTAACAAACCCATGCTGTGTCTGAATTATTGCTGCAGTCTTGTCTAGATGATCCTGCAATGCATCTTTAACCAGTGACTCCATTATTTTACCCGGAACAGAAGTTAAACTAACTGGTCTAACTGGTCTAACTAACGTGTCACCCTTCGATTCCCCTTTGTGAATTGGGGATACATTTGCACATCTCCAGTCCGTGGGAACCTCCTCTGTGTCCAAGGATGCTCTCATAATTATGGCTAAGGGTTTGCTTAGTTGGTTTGCCGCCTCCTTTAATATAACTGGATAGATCCCATCCACCCCAGGTGCCTTTCTTATGTTTAACTTCAACAATTTCTCCTCCACTTTGCTCTCAGTTATTACAAAATCATTAAGCACACTGCTACAATTTGATAACCTTCTTCCATTTTCAAACCGTAATAATTCCTCACGTGTGAATGTAGATGCAAAATACTCATTCAGTTGGTTTGCTATCTGAGCAGGATCATCAACAGTCGAACCATCGATGTCAAGTGGACCAATCATATTCATCCCCTTCCTTTTAGAGTTTATATAAGTAAAGAAATCCTTGCTGTTTTTCTTAGCATCTTTTGCCAAAGATTTCTCGTAATCCGCCTTCGCCTGCCGAACCTCCTTTGTGACCTGATTACAGACTAGCTTATATCTGCCACAGACTAGCTTATATTTCCCTGTTCGTTCTCAGACTGAGAACGAACAGGGAAAACATGGACCTTTTCACAATAAGTAACGGTGTCAGGCAGGGCTGTATTTTGTCATCTCATCTTTTTAATCTTTATGCCGAAGATATCATGCGTGAAGCTTTGGAAGATTTAGAGACTGGCATCAAAATCTGAGGACTGAAGATAAACAACCTTCGTTATGCAGATGATACTATGCTAATTTGTAATTCTAAGGTCATCTTAAAAAAACTCTGAGGAGAGTATGTGAAGCAAGTAAGAAAAAAGGATTGTTTCTGAATGTGTGTAAAACTAAAATTATGATGGTTCTTGATAATCTCGGTTCCAGTAAAGTGGAGGTTAATGGGCAAGATATCGAAGCAGTTGATGAATTTGATTATTTAGGGTCAAGAATAAATAAAAATAGTGACTGCTCAGAAACGTGTAAAGTGACGACAGGCAATTACTAAAACGTTGGTCACTGATCTGACAAAATTATGGAGAGATCAGGATCTGCCCCTAAAGACGAAGCCGAGAATAATTGATTTGTTAATTTTTCCAATTGCCACTTATGGATGTGAAGGATGGAATCTAAAAAGAGTTGACAGGAAGAAAATTGAGGCACTTGAAATATGGTGTTACAGGAGAATACTGCGTATATATCTTGCTTGGATCGAAGACCAAAATGAGTGGATATTGAATAAAATTCGCTGGCCTAAAATTCTTCTTCATAGCATCAACAAATGAAAACTCACGTTTTTTGGTCATATAATAAGAAACGGAGTTGAAAGATGCAGAGGAAGACCTGCAACTAGATGGAAGTGATCAGTGAACTTCTGGTCATGGCATTTTGCGATGCTTGCAGTTGGAGGAATTTGTTGGTGGCCACAATATCTCCTCAGGGAGCTATGTGACTGGAAGAAGAAGAATTAGCATTTGCCTTACTGAAAGTATTCTTAATATTTAAGTGTCGCTGTGAAGTTGTTCAACTTCAATTTAGGACCAATTTCTATGTCTTTAGTAATGGCTTCGAGAACAATGGACTTGCTTACGCAAAGTCAAGTTCATTTGACCACCATGCAGAAGATCTGGTAGTAATAAATTTATTTTTATTAGAATTGTAAGATGCCTGGAGAAAGGACTGTTGAATAGTCTCCACAAGATTAGAGGCCGGACTTGTTAGGAGTAGCTGCTAAGTATTAGAAGGGCAGTAAACGTTTATAGCAGGCAGCATCAAAAGTAAGTCAGTCTTTTTTTAATTGAAAATTTTATGAATTCAGGAAGATGTTGCCTACCAACTTGCTACAGGAGCAAGCAACAACATCGTGATGGAAAACAATGGTGCAATCGTCACTTATCCTATCCCTAAAGATATTCCAATGATAAGTATATGTAGGAAGGGTGGAGTTTGATAAGATAATGTCAATATCTGACTCATCGTTGGTGCCACTGAATGTAGTTGGCTTGTTGTGAATAAACAGATTGTGCCTAATAATGAAGTCTTCCAAAAGGTCCACGCCAATCAATTGGCGAGTAAAACCAGAATTCAGATTTAACGTTCACGTCAGATGTTATCACCACGTTTTTTGGTCGCAAGGCCATTCAATGCATGTTTTAAATAGTTGAGGGACTCATTGAAGTTGGCAGATGACGGATAATACAATGCCATTAAGTAGAAAGACACGGATGAAAAGGTACTCAGAACACACGTTGCCAATCTGCTGCATAATCCATATATAATAACAATGTCCAAATTCATCTGAAGTACCAGAATGCAAGTTTCGGAATCATTAGTGACTGGCAGTACAACTGTAGCTTGGATAGAATGTCCAAGAATTAAACATAGTCAAAATAAACCTTGGCAAATAGGACTCTTGAATTGTGATTTTGTCGATATGATATTCCTCAGAGGAAATCGTTATTTCATCAGCCACGGACCTAAATCTTTGGCCATTAAATAGCATAATTTTAGGTTATAGTTGGAAGAAGGATAGGTAGTAGAATTCTCATCAACATTTCCGCTTCCAGAGACATTATATACCCTATTAACAATTTGTTGAAAAGGAACAGACATCGTCTGTCCCGTTACGTACTAGATCCGAAGCACGTAAGTACTGAGGACAAATTGAGTCCTTCACTGAGTGGTGATGATTCCTCTTCTGCTGCTTAAAGTTAATATAGCTAGGAATCTCGTCCTTCTAGCGATATTCTGCAAATATATGCCAAACCCCTAAAAGAATGGCCGCATGAATGTGAGTTGGGTAAGCACAGCTGGGTGGTATGGCCGTACCCAAGGAATATTAAACATTTTGTCACAATAGTTAACTTTCTAAATTTATGAAATCCACATCTTAAGAATACTCTGTTAAGAAACATTATACTCTTGCACATTGTCTGAAAAAAACTCACAACTTTGTGAATAGTTGTTCAGGGTCTAGTCTTAGTGTTGAACATTAAAGTAGTTGTTTCTAGATATCATCCAATGAATAGACCACGTTTACTAGAATGTTATGAAAAAGGACCTCTAGAAACTTATGTTTTCAGAGATCTTTAATGATATCGTAATTGATGGACTTGGGTGACTTGGGGAGGCAACAGCAATTCCCACAGCAGTAAAAGACGGGGAACTAGAAATAATATCCAGATCAAATTTATAAGTGGTTTCTGATTTCTTATAGTACGAAGCGAGTCCACTATGTTGATCAAGTACGTGGCGATTTCCTATCTGTCAGTGAAGGTTATGTCAGATTTGTTCTGCGGGATCATCTTCTCCGTTCTTATCGTGCAGTTCAGTACATCTTGTGAGTAGGGATCTCTAGCACAGACTGAGTAAGTCAGCGCGCGTAGCACAGTGGTATCGTCACCGTCCACCCCGCACCGCGTGGAAAAGGCCAGAGTTCGAATCCCGTCGAAGACACAAGGAACTTTAATGGGCTTTTTTCACTGCGTGGCTGAGTTAGTCGGTCTCAAGCGTAGATAGTAAAACGTTTTCCTCAGAAGCTGGGGTTTCTCGTCCAGAAAATCATTCAAATCCACCAGAGAACACATGCAACTTAGATACACAAAACATACAGGTAGATGTTTAGCATTAGCATTAGCATTAGTAGAGGCATATGATGCAAGAAAGCAAGCTTATTCAGCATCAGCCAAACAAAAAAAAAAAAAAAAAAAAAACACACACCACTCCCATTTCACCCCTCCGTTCGTTCGAAATACCTGTCCAGTTGAGCTTTAAATTTGTTTAGGCTATCAACTTCAACAACAAGTGATGGAAGTCGGTTCCACCAACCAACCACCCGCTGGCCAAAGGCAAATTTCCGCACATCTATCCGACATCCGTCCTTCCTCAATTTGAATTTATGCCCTCTGAGGTGATTATTCTGAGTAAGATGAAAAATCCCACTGGCATTGAGCATGCTCAAACCATTCAAAGCCTTATACACCTCTATCAGATCACCTCGCCGGTGCCTAGTCTCCAGACTCTGTAATTTGCAAAACTTAAGCCTTTCTTCGTAAGAGCAACCCTTCGTTCCGTTCACTAACCTTGTTGCCCTTCTCTGTACACGTTCCAGCAGCTCTACATCCTTCTTGAAATGAGGCCTCCAGACCTGTATACAGTACTCAAGATGTGGCCTAACCATTGCCTTATACAAGGGAATAATCACCTCCTTATCCCTGCTAGAAAAATTCCTGTATATCATTGACAAGACACCATGAGCTACTCTTGCAGCTCGTCTGCACTGCTCAGAGAACTTCATATCTGCCTGCACAATTACCCCCAGGTCCTTTTCATTCTCCACCACTGTCAGTGTAGTACCGCAGAGTTGATACGTTGCTCTGGGGTTACTGTTTCCCATATGTAGTATTTTACATTTGTCAATGTTAAACTTCATTTGCCACCTCTCAGCCCATCTGTTCAACCTTTCCAGATCCTGTTGCAGCAGCATAGCGTCAGTAGTGTCCTTAACAACCCTGCCAACCTTTGTATCATCTGCAAACTTGGACATTAAACTTGATATCCCATCATCAATATCATTCATAAACACCGAAAACAACAACGGACCCAACACTGAACCCTGAGGAACTCCACTAATAACATTAGTCCACGTTGAGCAGTGTCCATTGATTACCACTCTCTGTCTTCTGCCACTCAACCATCCCCTTATCCATAGCAGCAATTTGCCTCCAATGCCACACTGCTCCAATTTGTGCAGCAGTCTTCCATGTGCAACAGTATCAAAAGCCTTTCTAAGATCCAAATATATAATATCAAAGTTATTCCCTGCATCCAGTTCTTTTGTGACTACATCATAGTATCCAATCAAATTGGTCAGGCAAGAACTGCCCTTAACAAAACCATGCTGCGTCTGAGCTATAACTGAAGTCTTGTCTAAATGATCCTGCAGTGCTTCTTTAACCAGTGCCTCCATTAATTTTCCTGGAACAGAAGTTAAGCTCACATGTCTATAATTACTTGTGTCAGCCTTTGATCCTCCTTTGTGAATTGGGGTTACATTTGCACATCACCAGTCTATGGGTACCTCCCCTGAGTCCAAAGAAGCTCTC
The DNA here is from genome assembly GCF_048544385.1 of Mastigoproctus giganteus. Taxonomy (NCBI): domain Eukaryota; kingdom Metazoa; phylum Arthropoda; class Arachnida; order Uropygi; family Thelyphonidae; genus Mastigoproctus; species Mastigoproctus giganteus. The sequence goes on along the minus strand of NC_143585.1, from coordinate 10,863,661 downwards.
ATAATTATGGCTAGGCGTTTGCTTACTTCCTTTGCTGCCTCCTTTAATATAACTGGATAGATCCCATCCACCCCAGGTGCCTTTTTCATGTTTATCCTCAACAATCTCTCCTCCACTTTCCTCTCAGTTATTACAAAATCATCCAGCTCACTGCCAATGTTTACTTTACCTACATCATTCTCCTTCCTGAATAACTCCTCATGCGTGAATGTAGATGCAAAATACTCGTTTAGATTGTTAGCCACCTGAGCAGGATCCTCAATTGTTGAACCATCAATATCGAGTGGACCAATCTGATTCACCCCTTTCCTTCTTGAGTTTAAATATGTAAAGAACTCTTTTCTGTTTTTCTTTGCATCATTTGCCAAAGATTTTTCGTAGTCTGCCTTTGCCTGCCTAATCTCCTTTGTGACTTGGTTACAGACCAACTTATATCTATCATAGGCTTTCAGGTCACCCATTAGTTTGTATGTATCCCATGCATTTTCCTTCTCTGCCACATGTCTCATTAGTTCATCTGACTACCATTTAGGTCTAAACCTTGAACAATATTTCTTAGTTGGTATGTAAAGCCTGGTAGCCTCCAAGATTAGTTCCTTGAATGCTTCCCATTTTGAGTTTGCTGTTGGTAACATCATCAGTTGGTCCCACTGTATAGAATTTAAATACTGTCTCAGACCATCATAGTCGCCTTTACGAAAACAAAAACCCTTCCCTTTAACTCTGATGGTAGTTACCTCCTTGAGTAAATCAAACTTCAACACACTGTGATCACTGCCACCTAGTGGTTCATTTATCTGCAGATTCTTAATGCATGAAGAATCACTACTGATAATCAGATCAAGAGTATTGCTCCCTCTTGTTGCCTCACGAACATGCTGATGTAGAAAACAATCATCCAATAAATCCACAAATGCCTTGCTAGTGTGCGAGTGACCAACCCACAAATTCCAGTCAATATCTGGGAAATTAAAATCCCCTATTATAAGACTCTCTGATTTACTGGCCCACTCTATTTCCCTGTACAATATCTTATTATACTCATCAGAGTCATTAGGCCTATAGCACACTCCTACTCTCAATTTTTTGTAATGAATGTAATGAATTACGGGTGATCCTAATAAATAATTTCGATTTTTATTAGTGCAGTCTGAGTTTCTTACTTGTAATACGATATAATTTCTTTGAACAACTGGTATTTCTTCGCTAGCTTATGATGCGACGAGGTCCTGCCTATGAATGTACTTCATCTAAGTGATCCCCTCATCTCGAGGTATTGTTTGCTGGATTGTTTGTTGGATAAAAAGGCCGAGATTTTGGGAGAAGAAACCACGCTACCCTCGCCTGAGAACGACTGACTGAGCCATGTTGTGAAAAAGACCCATAAAAGTTCCTGGTGTCATTGACAGAATTCGAACTCAGATCTTTTCTACCAGGTTTTGGGAGGACGGTCATAATAACAAGTTTGCCACCCACAAGGGCATTAGAAATTGAAGCAGATTATGACGTCTTATATTAAAATGAAGCCAAGTGGCTAAGAAGACAGAAATTACATTATAACTCTTCTTTCGACTCTATCATGAAATTCAGATTTTCGTCATAGAAAAACGAAAGTTTAATGAGAAGTTATCTGACTGGTTATGGGATTTAGCTTTTATGATAGGCATCACACAGCACCTAAATGATCCAAATATCAGACTGCAGAGATAAAAGAATGTTAGTCATGACATGTTTTCAGATGTAAAAATCTTTTCAACCGAAATTACCTCTTTGCTAGATAGTTTTTTTTTTTTTTTTTTTTTTTTTTATGAAAACCCCAAACACGAGAGGTATTAGAACCTATAGTGCTTAGTGCCGTGTACGGCTTGGAGGTTGAGAAGACGAAAGAAGATATTTGTTGACATTGGACTTGAACTTCTGTAAACTGTAATTTTCAGGAAATACGTATGAAGGAAGGTTGTTCCAGAAAACGTCAGTTGAATGAATAAACGAGGAAGATGAAAAGTTGGTTCGTTCTGTGAGTTTGAAGTTGGACAGTAAATGGATGTCGGCTGGTGGCGGCACGTGTTCGGATTGTTTTGAAAGAGAGAGAGTGGGAATAATACAAGCCAATTTAGAAGAACAGTGCCCATGGAAATATCTATAGAAGAGGCATGCAGAAGAAACAGTATGTCTATGAGACAGAGAGTGGAGAGGCTCTGTTAGAGATGAATCGTTAATTAACATAACTGCCCTCTTCTGAATGGAATCAAGAAGCCTGAGAGAGGTTTTGGGGTCACCACCCCAGATGTGGGAACAATATTCCATGATAGGGCGGATTTGCGATTTGTACAGAGTACAGAGTGTTTGGAAGAAAAGTAACGCTGAGAGAGAAAGAGAAAACCAAGTTTTTTAGATGCAGAAGAAGCAATATTTGTAATGTGCTTGTGCCAAGAGAGATTAGAAGTCAGGGTAATCTCCAAAAGAGATATATCATTTTGGCTAGAAATTGCAGTGTCACCAAAGATAAGCATAGAAGCAGAAAAATCCTTTTTTGCGAGATATAAGAGAAGACTGAGTTTTAGAAGGATTGATATCAATTAAGTTGTCTTTACCCCACTGGAGAATTACCTGTAAATCGGCATTTAAGGAATTGGTAGCGGATATTCGAGAAGTTGAAGCTGATTGAGCAAGGCGAGGTTTCTCAAACTGGACAGTGGATTGAAGGAAACCCGTGCTATTCCTTTTGCTGCCAGTTTTCTACTAGAAGGAAGGAGCACAATCCAAGCAAGCTTCTAGAGAGGTTGCTACATAAAAGAATTCAACACCACTACAATGCGGTCGGACTCTCAAGCCCCCAACCAATTTGGCTTCAAGCCTGGAACCTCGACCATTGATACGCTAAAGACCCTTCTGGATGCTGCTGCAGTGTGTGACAGGAAATACTTCATAGTCATCTCAATAGATTTTGCAGTTGCGTTTGACATAATATGGTGGTCGAACGTCCTCGCCAGACTCAGGAAAGCGTTCATAGCAATGAATCTATACAGCATAATGAAAACCTACTTGTCTGGAAGAAGAATACAAGTAAATGCACCATACAGGAGTCTGTCTAGACCTGTCTTCAGGGTTAGTTCCCAAGGAGCTGTCCTGGGGCCGCTCCTGTGGAACATGGTTCTGGATGAGTTCCTGGCCAAGTACTTGGGAGAAGCTCGCACCTAAGCCTTCGCAGATGACCTCATTTTGACAATAACTGCAGACTCCAGAGCCCAACTAGAAGCTATTGCAAATCCAGCTTTGACAATACTACAGGAATGGGCCTTAACCCACTGCTTGCAGAACTCTACGGCAAAGACCTCCACAATGCTCCTGAAAGGAAAACTACAAACCCGAAGACCGCCACAGATCAAGATTGGCAACACAACTTTCAAACTTAACACCCAGAACAAATATCTGGGCGTCATCCTGGACCCCAACCTCTCATTTCAACCCCACTTGAAACACATAAGAAGAAAAATAAGGAATTATTCAGCCCTCGTCGCTAGAGTTACCACGAGAGACTGGAGAGTCAACAAATGCACCCTAATCCTCTACTATAAAACCATTCTTCCTATAATCATATATACCTCACCAATCTGGTACCAGAAAGCCACAACTGAAGTCAACAGAAGAACGCTTGATACCATCCACAGATCTGTCCTCCTTTTGCTTACTCGTGCCTGCCGCACAGTGAGTACGCATGCCCCCCAGGTGCTGACGGATGCTCTCCTACCGGATCTTGAAACTGCTCGAACAGCGATGATATATTACCTTGCCAAATGAGTAAAAATTACCCATGTGGGACACATCACCAACCCCGCAAACAACCATAAGACGGAGAAAACCAAGCTGATTAAACACCTGTGGCAGGCATGGCAGAGTAGATGGGCCCACTCCACCAAGGAGAGGTCAGAAGAAAATTCATCTCAGACATTGACAGGGTGTACCCCCAGTCTTCTCCCTGGGACTAAACACAACCTATCTGATAACAGGACATGGCCCTTTTAATGTCAATTTGACAGTCTTTGGGCTGGTTGATAGCCCTCTCTGCTTCTGTGTAGAGGCAGAGACCTGGCATCATTTGATGCATAGATGCGAATTCTACGGGGATTTACGTTGCCTCCTAATTACCAGAATTAGACATATGCTGCAGGACCAGGAGCTATATCTCCTAGACACAGAGGAGGAATATAGGGCACTTTCGCGATTTTCCCAAGACTTGTTCTCCAGAAGAAGAACACTACTTGCGATTCACGTACCAGACTAATTAAAACAAGATAATTAGCACCTTATAACTTGGATGCTAGGCTGACTTCATCCTTAGAGCTCCTACGACTTGAATAAGACCGCAGGTCTGCTGCCACCACCGAAGAACCAAGAACATCATCTCCTGGACACAGACGATGAGCACACACCATTCAGCCGATATGCGCAAAATGCCTACAGATGAAGAAGAATTGAATTTGCCTTCCACAACGACCGACAAACCAGGACATTGACTTTCCTGACCAAAACTGAAAGAAACAGGAGAAAACCCAAATTGATTAGAAAACATACCCACTAGGACAAGAGTGAACGGAGGATATCCCCAAATGATGTTGGACGGAGTGCAAACTTCAACCCTCCGCTTGCACACTGGGACACAAGGTTCGATTCATATCTAGAACTGAGATAATCAGATTTGATCCTGAAACTGACTGAAATAACCTTTGAGAAAACGAAACATAAACCAACCAAGTGGACTGGAAATCCAAACATCACAACCGAACTGAACAGCCGCAATTGCTGCCACATGCCCTATTGGCGACCTGTGCTAGGCTCTAGCCCAATACACTTTCATTCCCTTCCCTGGCGGGGGAGGCCACAGTGCTCCTGTCCCCTCCTCTCCTCTCCACCCCCTATTTCTTCTCCTGGTGGGGCACGGGCATGCCCCACTGTTCTGCCTTGGGGTCGCCTTCTCAATCGTCCCCATGCTTCTGTCTTTCCCCCAGTCTTCAGTCTCCCTCCCTACTTTGCCTATATCGCCAGCGACGCCCCACACAGTGAAACATTTTTAAAAGTGTCCAAATTCTCACCGCATACGTGAACCCCTTTCGGCTTAACTAGATTCTAGCGTCTATCACCTCCTATTTTTTTTTCCATTTTTTTTTATTATATATATATATATATATATATATATATATATATATATATATATATATATATATATATATATTATTATTATTATTTATTTATTTTTTTCATAGGCCCTAGCCACTGAAATCTCAGGAAAGTAGGTGGCAGGGCTGCCAGAGTAAATAATTTCTCAATACTGGTGTACTTGGTCTGCCTCCACGGGGCCAAGTGTGGTCAACGTTGGGTTCCAGCAGAGATCTAGCTGGTAAATAGCCAGAAGAACAACGATATACAACACTGCACTTATACAATATCCATACACTTTTAAATCTCTGGCCTTCCCAGTGAACTGGTACACGTACAGTGAAAGCAACGCGGAGATGGGGGAACCCCTGGTGCCGTTTGACACTAAATTAACTTTACAGTTTACACTTTTTAGTTCCTCACACAATATTCTCTTAGAAGTTAAGAGTTTTTGCAGAAGGAAATTTTTTGCACGATTTCAAGACTTTTAAGAACATTCCGAAGACATTCGTTTGTTTCAACATTCTTTGACCTTTGAAACAGAAGCCGCTCTGAAATTTATCAGCTTGACCAACTCTCCAACTGAAATCTATTTTCTCTTTGCTAAAATTCAGTCGCATGCTCTCATCAAAGCGGAATGCGAATATTTTTAATTTGCATACATTTTAGTGCTGCTAAACTCTAACACAAATGTCTAACCTATGTCTAGCATAGGTTAGAAATATCTATCATGCTCTTTTCACTATTATTGTGCTGAAAAAATAACAACAGCTGTTCTGAATGCGTAGAGTGTTGCAGCCAAAGGACCAGTAACGAGGCTCTCTTTCCTCTTACTTTGAAAAAGGCATTAATATGAATTCGACTTTTGTTGCGGAATACATTTACACATTATTTCCCTCAGTTGTGGTGCTAATTAAGTGCCGTATAGTTCGCTGCTTAAACTTTCCCCCCGCATTTGTTGAACCTCATATGCCAAGCTTGTGTCCTTGACGTCGATGTGGGGGCCTGCTTGAGGAAACCATTCACGATAAAAGAACCTGTTCCTTTCTGTTACTTTTCCCACTGGCGATTGGCTTGAATCTGAGTAGTTTCGTCATATAAGAAACGGGGCGTGATATTTCTTTAAGTAGACAGAAAGAAAAGGATTTACATTACAACTAACCGAAGAGAGTCCCTGCAATAATTTATACAATTTGCTGCCGAGACACACGTTGAATATTTGTAGATTGAGGAGGGCAATATCTGTTTTCATTCGTGGAGAAGATTAGCAGTGTATATCAGCATTGCAACGATATAGAAATTAATATAGGTAAGATCTATCCTTGTTTATATATAGGCAATATAAAAAGTGTGTAATTTACAGTTTCTGATTCAACTGTTTAGATTGTAAATTTTTACATGAACTTTCTGTAATTTATTGGCAGACAGCACTTGCGACAACTATGAGTTGCAGTTCAGGAGAGGAATCTAAGAAGCTTAGGAGGGCAGACGATAAGCAACTTCTCCCATCCGACTGGGAAAAAGCAGCTAGGGAGCTCAAAGAGACCGACCACACAAGAGAATCGGCACTGAGAGAACTTACGGATCAATTGAAAGGTATGTTCCTTGTGTTCATAGAATTAGCAGCGAGATTTTATTTCTTCCAGTCGTTTCTGGTGTAAATAATACCCTAAACATGCTTTCCAGAGTATCTGCCTTAAAATACACCATTCATGTTTATGGAAGGATGACTGAATAGCTGAAGATGTATATATATATTTATATTTTTTAATGGTTCCACTTGCACTAGAATGCTTGTTCTCCTCTCCCTGTGTGTGTATTCCGTGTTGTATTCAGGATATATAAATGAATAAGAAAGTTTAGATTAAGGTAACTCTTTTTTTTTTATAATACGTATTTTCTCTAGTATCGTCTCATAGCCTTAAGGAAGTAAGGCTATGAGGCGTTATATTATGAGGAGAAATATTTATATTATTAATGTAAATATTATTCACAAAATTGAACATTCGTTTGATGAGATTGAAGGAGTTTTTAAAAGGCTTCTTCAATCGAGAATGAGTCGATCTCAGTAGAAGTTTGCTGGTTTGTTTTGCCCCATAGCGTTAATTTCTTTGGAAACCAAGGCTATGCAGTACTAATATATTATGCAAGTAAAGTACCTGTATTCTGTGGCCGCTTTTTCTCGTTCTGTTAAATGAAAACCTGATTTCAGGGAGTAAATCGTGCAACTCTGTCCAAGATCCGACTAACACGGCCACAATGTAAAAAAAGCTATAAAAATCCTTGTGCCATTAAAGGGATTCCAGCCCTGTCTTCAACTTGTTTTATACGTTTTCGTATAGCTGATTTTCAGACACAGTTTTCCTCTCTTTCACCAATCCAGCTTTGAACTTTGTAGCCTGATTTTTATATAAGTTTTATATTAGGGAAGGAGCAATTACCTTTGTTTACTTAATTGAATATATCCAAACATTATAAGCCATGGAATGAGCGCATACCTCTATTGATTGTAATTCGAACTTTGTACCAGTATACAAAACGTTTATTGAATAACGTTTACTGTTAATTAATATAATGCATTGTGTTAGGAGCAGATTAAAAATGGATTATACAAAAGGAGTTTGAGTGCATCTAGTTGAATATGCGGAAATAGTGCGGAAATGATGATGTAGTGGATAATAACTAAAGCACGTTTTGTTTCTTTACTGCATTCATTGTGATTTTATTTACGAATGCATCATTTCATAAAATTATTTCGTGTTTATTTCTTTAGAGATCAAAGACTTCGAGCCAAACACGGATCCAAAATTCTTGTTGATGTTCCTTCGGGTGAGGAAGTTCAATGTGTCGCGTGCCTTGACCAACATCAGAAATTTCTACAAAAATCGCATCCAGAACGAAAAATACTTCAACACCATTAGCCTCGAAGAAATAAATCCAATTCTGTTTACTCAATGCATGACCGTTCTGCCTTATCGAGCACCAAATGGGGAGTCCATTGGTCTTGTTAAATTACGTAGGTGAAAACTAATATTTGAACTGATAATGTCTCTTTTATCTCTCTTCGATATTATCAACCGTTATAAAAATCGGGAGTTGATTCTTTATTGGTTCGAAGTGATGTTTCATTTTTCTGTTTTTCAGAGCACGTGGATTACTCGAATATATCCTTCCAAATGGTCGTAAGGATCTTCTTAATGACGCTGGAGTGGAGTAATCATTTTGTGCTCACTCAGATGAACGGGGCGATAGGGATATTGGACTTGAAATGTTTGACTTGGGGTGTTGTGAAGAAATATTTTCGCTACAAAAAACTGAGAAAGCTTGCAGACATATGTCAGGTGAGTCTATTGTAGTCAGTCTCGTAATAATTTACTGGTAGCCCAGGGGCTCACATCTGGTGAGTATGGGCGTGGCATACCCAGGGTCCTGAGCTGGATATCATCATTCTTCTCTTTCTTGGTGATTCCTTTCTACTTCTCTCTCTCTCTTTCAGGGTAACTCGGAAAATTTTTTTTTTGCTGGTGCAGCATAAGCCTCAGGCTTTCTTGCGCCATACGGCTAATAATAATAATAATAAATTTAAAACATTATTCATCAATTTCTGCTATTATATTAATAATATTACGCCTAAAGAATCAGTGTAATATTAAAATTCATTGCTCGTGCAAAGCGCATGATTTCTTCAGAAATGTCTTATTTTGCTTTTATATTTTAGGATAGTTTCCCCATGCGCTACAAACAGCTTCATGTTCTGAACTATCCAATGGGAAGTGAGACGATGTGGGCCATGACAAAACATCTCGTTAGTCCAAAACTGCAGAAAAGGGTGAGTTTCAGCAATCTGAAAATGCATTTAGAAATATCGATCGTTCTATTTATGCATTACCGTGGAAATAATAGAAATTTGTGCGACTAGTGCGCTCTAGATGCTTATAATCAGATATACACATATCAGCTGTAAATTAATAAAATACTATAAAATGTAAGTTAAAGCTGTAAATTAATAAAATACTATAATTTTCAGATGAATATTTGCAACTGACAAGTTGTTATCATATTCAATACTTATTCCAATAAATTACAGAATACTGAAAATAATTTCAATTAATTTTATTATAAAATAAAAAGGTTCAATTATTTTCTTTCTTCAGTTGTTTCTACACGGAGATGATTTGACGTCCCTGCACCAACACGTTCCTCCATCCTCTCTACCAACGGAACTAGGAGGAGATCTCGGACCGATAAGTGGTCTCTCTGTCTACAATCAGCTATCAGAGTGGTTTCCAGATTACGTAGCCAGCTACAAGTACGGCTACAAATCCCCCGAGAGTGCCAAAGCCGACTACGATCCCCAAAGCCACATAAATAGACTTGTTGATATTAACAGTCTTCCAATAACCCAGCTAATTCAACAGGCCTTCAGTACTATCAAGATTTCCTGAACTCCGATTCCTTGTATCTAGGCCAAAGTTTCTTCAGTGTACAGAATGGCTCCAATGATGGCAAAAGAAGTTTCTCTACAAATTGGTGGTAAGATATTTAGGCCAGCAAATGGTTCCTATGGACAGGCTAATGAATCATTCGGCGTTTCCTTTTATTGTATACATATTTCAACGATCTCCTCTTTCGCTTTGCTAAGCGAGACTGTATAGAACGAAAGAATAATAAACTTCTGTAACAGAAATAATTGTCAAAAGCGATAATTTCATTGTATAATTTAATTGCTTGGAATAGTTACAGTGAAATCCCAGATCATGTTCAGTTGTTACTAACTTAATTTCCCTCACTTTAACAATCTTGATATCAAAGTAAATTAATTTTCCTCATAGTTGTGGTACGAGAAAATTAACATTTAACCGGGGAGAAGTGGCAGGCCCTCACAGGTGCACCTCGAAAAGGTCTTTCGTAATTCTAATTTATTAGAATTCAGAATTTTTTTCTACCTTCCTAATTATGGAAAGGCATTTATCGCAGTAGAGTATTAAGTGATTTTTTTACCGTTTTCTTATAGAAATGGGGTGCGGGAATCTTGCCACCATTTTTGGATTCGATTTGGATTTTTCTTGAAGAATGGCAAATGTACCGGAAAAGCATCGATACTGTGTTTGTTAAAGTTTCAGGTTACTGTTTTTTTTTACTTGCCCACTAGATCAATAAACATCTACCGTCTTACCCTCGTTTTTTTTTTTTTTTTTTTTTTTGAAATATTTAGCATTGTTTTCACAGGATAAAGACGAAACACTCAAAACACAGTATTCTCTCAAAATGGCAGCTACTCTGCGGCCATTTACAAATTTCGAATGCTGTGAAGGGTGACTAATTTTGTCCTTTGTGCCTAACCTACGTTGTAAAAGCTTTTTAGAAAGATGTCGAATAAGTCAAGTGATTACTCACATGACAGTTAGAAGGCGAGTCACTATCTCGGGGATTTCACTTTTCAAAGCTGGACGGGCAAATAGATGGGCAAATGGATAGCATACATTTGCTTATCTTGGAGAAAATGTATGCTATCTCTCCAAATTATCATGTGAGAATAATAATTTCAATAATTGCGAAAGGCTGGCTCTCCAGAATTGTCAGATATTATTTCATACGATAAAAAATATCAATGTTTTCTCCCCCACATTGTTTGCATATTTTATCAGGAAATAATATTGTTACCATAAATTCTAGTAATTTACCATTGCAAGCAAAATTGTTATTGTATGAATGAGAATAATAAAGAAAGATGAAAGAAGGAAATGATGAAAGAAAAGATGAAAGAAGGAAAAGATGAAAGAAGGAAATGGCTACCCACCTGATCGACATAACAGTGTCCAACAAACTCCAGAAAACATACGACGAAAACATCAGGAAGTACTTAGACTTAAGACAGAAAGTCAACGAAATGTACTTAGTGTAAGTTTCTAATATGGATCACAGGGTGGCAGAGCGGGAGGAAGATCGTGAAACACTCTTCGGATTGGTGTAACGCTAGAAATGAGACCCGAAGGAGTGCTTCTGCAATCACTATTGTTTCTGACTTTCATAAATGCCATCGACGAAGGTATACGGTATGTGGTTTTAAAATTTTTAAGAACATTTTGTTTTCAGATCGCGAAAGAGTTGGCGTCATTTGTAAACCGAAAAACCTCGAAAAACAGATAAATAAATTTTGAGGAAATGAAGAAAATGGACGTCGAAAGTCAACAAGGGCTGGAGCAAATAGTGACTCCGAGACTGTTTTCTTCCATTCATTTCCTCTGTTCTAAAGTTTTCAATATTTTAGCTCCCTTCTACCCTTACCCAGGGAAGATGATCCGGCTGTCCTCAAGGCACTCAAATCCTCTGGGGGTAATAAATTCCAGAGGTATTTCTGAACACTATGAACAGGAACAAATTTTAACAAAGTAGCCGTAAATAAGCCAAGCCACGACCTAGAATGGATGCGATCGGCGAGCGATACCTTTATATTTAATTAGTCTTCGGAAATATATATGAAATTTCCATCATCACAGCAGAGGGACAAGTGTTGTCTGGAAAAAAGTGTGATTTTAGGAATGTCATTCTTTCTTTTTTTATTTATTATTTATTGCGTAGTTCCATTTAAGAGGACACAAGTTTTGGTGAAAATCATAATGGATATCAAATAAAAGGAGTCAACCAGTTGCAGCTTGTTGTGAGTGGTGTGTTCACAGTGTTGTTTTTTCAAGCAACTTCAATAAACACGAGGAACGAGAGATGAGTCTGAAGTGCTTGGCCTCAGTTGGCTGGAAAACGTTTGGGAGTGGCCTAACAGAATACACATTCCATATTGTAGGGGAAAATTCGCCTTTTAATATGGTATTAAAAATTACTAGGAGGCGATCACTTAGATATGGGCTCAAACCGTTAATGATAAATTGTGGTACTTTGTCGATTCCCGCTGTACCAGTTGCAGGTAACTTATTAAGCGCAGATAAAAGTTCTTGTCTTGTTAACTCGATGGTTTCAAATGCATCTCTGGGCACATCATCATTCAGACATGGGAATATTACTGGGTTCATGGTGATTTTTCTGAACTCGTGCAATCAAGTCCACCCACACTTCAGAATGAAATTGTGGAAGGAGTTCACAGTATCTCTCTGGGTATGATGGACCGCCCTTACGAAGTGTGATTTCAACGTGATGTGAAGTTCATCAAGGAAGCTGTTATCCTACAAAATTTGAAATCTGTTGACTGGCACACTATCACATACCTTTCGTTGACCAAGATCATTAATTGCATTGCGCTACACCTTAAAAATAATTGCTGAAATAGGAGCAGCCAGATAAGTCCGCATCTGTCATAAAGCAAAGCTCTGGTTCACAGCTGATCTTAAAGCCTTCTTCACGAAAAAGCAGATGTTGTATAAGACCTTTAGAAAATATCCTTCGGATGAAAACAGGACGATATACCACCAGACAGGAGCTGCTTTTGTTAGAGCAAAGATGCAAGCTCAGAAGCGAATCCTGCACTTCAGGCTCGCTTCAAACAAAAGAGTTGGAACAAATAAAGAAACAATATTAAGCAACCATAGTCTTTCGGAATGGACTGCCAACACCTTCAAAGATCTGGGAAAAGATTGCGCTGAAGTAAATGCCAGGTATGTCCCAGAAACAAATACAGTACTACTGTCCACTATTACCCTTGACAGCGCTGAGCTCACTCAGGCCATCAACAATCTCCTAAAGAAGGCTACGGCAGGCCCCGAAGGGTAACCCCTCTTTATTATCAAGATCTGTATCTCCTATATAAGTGATCTTCTCTTCCAAGCATATAATAACAATCTGAAAACCGCCAACATACCTCTGATGTGAAAGTTATACCACACAAAACCTGTACCTAAAAAGGCTCCTTTCCAGACTGCAAAGGATTACAAAAAATTAAATTATTATATTAGAGTTACCAGTACATGATTACGTTAACCCATATTCGATTCGTGTCTGTAAATTGCGTGTGTTCTCTGGACCGAAAAACCCCAGTTTCTGGGGAAAAAACCTTGCTATCTACGCCTGAGACCGACTAACTCAGCCACCGAGTGAAAAAGGCCCACTAAAGTTCCTCGTGTCATCGATGGGATTCGAACTCGGGCCTTTTCCACCCGGTGTGGGGAGGACGGTGACGATACCACGCAGACTGCAGATGATTACAGTCCCATCTCAATAAGTTGCTACACCCTAAAATTTTTTGAATAATCACTTTTAAAGTACTTCGGCTCACAGTTCTTTAGGCATCGCCCTGCATATCTCTATTCAACACTTAAGGGAAGATCAACCACCACAAATCTTCTTGAGACCTTTGGGCGATTATAACGATCACTAAACTCTGGATATCAAATAAATGTAATTTTTATGAATATTTCTTCCGATTTGATAATCTCTGTCAAAGCACTACTAAAAATACGGCATGAATACTATCTGATCAGGAGTCCGTTGCTCGATACAATTGAAGCTCTACTGATCAATAGGCAAAAACAATTTTCGCAAGACAATACAGTCCTAACTTACACCCTGAACGGAGGACTCCTTGAGGGTGGAGTGCTATCTGCATTTCTTTTTGTCGCTGTCATTGACCCCTTTCTGTCGCAACATTTTAATTTACTGTCATGTGCAGATGATCTAAAGATGTTCATTCCCTCCAGCGATGATCGTAATCCACAGTTAATTTCAAAGGATGCTTCCAGGTAACTCGAAGACAGACTCGTATATTAAAGATATTGGTCTCGCCCTGAAATCGAACAAGATTGCCCAAATGTCCTTCATTATGAAAAGGGCCAAGAATGATATCTGTGTTGGCTTATATGGGCATCCTGTTCAGAGAGAGCAACAATACAAAAAACCTAGGTATGTTATGGAATGATAAACTCACCTTTGTATCTCACCTCGCAGAGGTAAGAAAGAAAACCTTTGGGAATTGTGGTGTGTTAAACAGGAACAAACAGGGAGATGAAATTTCGACTTCGTAAAACGCTATGTGGAGAGATGTGTCTTCCCCATTGCCCTATATGCCACCCCTGTATGGGCTCCCGCGCCTGCGGATTATCTCCGTAGGTTCCTGACTGTGGAATAATGGATTTTGAGGTGGCTGAATCGTTACCTGGGAAAGCCGCTTACCACCTCTAGACTTATTGTTATTTACTTTATTTAAATAATTTCCTTTATAAATATCCTCTTTTTTCAACCTGTTCCACAATGCTATAAGGGCTTATTTAATTATTCCCTGTACTCTACTGTGCCTCCCGTTTAGTCCCCTCCCACTTTACACCTGACTTGTTTGTCTCCCAGAAGATTCTAGACTCTAAGGGGGTCTCAATATTTTTTTTCTCCTCTGGATTGGCTGAAGTTCAAAATGACTGACAAACACTTAAGTACCAAAACATAATAATATTTATTGACAATATATATACATTTCCAACCAATAGCTACGATTGACTGTGAACCTTAATATGTGTAGCTTTGTTAGGCAGTTAGGCTTTATCTGTGTATATCTTTGTAATTCACCACTACAGAGTTTTCATACATATATATATACATATCATTATTTCTTCGTGTGTCTCATCCTTGGGTTCTAACGGATCTAAGAGTCATTAAATCTTATGATCCTTACATGAGTTTTCCGACCAATCAACTGTCCTAGTAGGTTTACAAGTAGCTTCCAGCATGGCAATAAACAATTTTAAGTAGCTATATATATATACATATTTATATCCCTTTCCAAAATCACCACATATATATATATACCTCAGTTAGCAAATCCTTTCTTCAACTACAGACCAGTTCATCATTCATAATCAACAATAGTAATTAACCGTTTCCCGTATCTAATCCTATAATCCTTTAACTAGCAGGGCACTCTATAAGCGTTTTATCCATTTAAAACAGTTACTATCACTCTGTGTTATACTCTCTATAAATCGAAATTCGCTATAATTTCATAATCAACTACAATCCTTTGTTACCTACTTTGTCATTCCCTCAAAATCAACTATTATCTCAAAGTATCCTTTCTACCCATTTATAAATCTTTATCTTAAAAACCTACACTTAATTTCACTACAGTTCTGTGGGCATGGTTACAATTACATTTAACTTTCTCTTATAGATTAGGTATTTCTTCTAGAGTCCTTCCTTTATAAACTTAAGTTTTGTTTCTTACTGAACTATCACTTACTCAGTTTCCAAGTGATTTTCCTATTCAGGGTTGCCATAACCATCAGCATAACGGCGTAGACTAGGAGGCGGGCGGTTGCTCATCCTTGGGCACTCTTCCTCCTTCGCTATAAATTTTATCGGCTTCTCACACTGCTGTAGTATACATTGGCTATGCAGACTATTCTTTCTTCCACATGGACACATTCCTTTTCCCAACTTTAGGCTTACGAAATTTCTCACAAAGAAAATTTCCTTCCCATTCTTAAACCAACTCCCCAAACTCAGCAACGACTCTGCCCCACGACTGCCTTCCTCTACGCACTTCCCAAGACTACTTCACCATCTCTCCCAAAACTCAGCAACGACTCTGCCCCACGACTGTCTTCCTCTACCCACTTTCGAAAACTACCTCACACGACTGTCTTCCTCTACGCACTTCCAAAGACTACTTCACACGACTGTCTTCCTCTACGCACTTCCAAAGACTACTTCAAAAAAACTTATCCTTCTCCTCACTCTGAATTTCAAAATTTCCTGCGCTTTTTCGTTCAGACCAATCACTGACCAGTACATCCCTTCCCCTGTGATTCCCATTCGTCTCCAATACTCTTCGAGGGGGTGTCTTCCATCCTTTTTAGAGAGGGCTACTTGTTTCCAGCAATTCCTAGAATATTTTAGAAAGGCAACTGGAAATTCCTGTAATTTTGGAGTTTCTAGATCGTCTTTGTGTTTGCCCATCTACGCCCTGTATTGGCCTTGATACACCTGTCGTTAATTGCCCCCGTGAAATTTTAAAGTGTGCACTTAAATATCATGAATACCTCCATTACTGAGCTCCATCTCTATCTTATTTATTTTTGTTTCAGCTCATTGTTCTTTAGGGCGAAATGTCAACTCTGATCTGAGCTCATTAACTACGGTCTGCTCCATCAGTGTTTCCTATTGTATCGCGTGTTCGAAACGCTTCCCCCCCGTTGCTACGTTAATCTTCCTCTTGCTCCTCATCCCCTGGCATTGTCTGCCGTGAAGGGAATTTGTCACTTACCAATGTACACCTATATTTTAAATTTGGTAGGACAAATAAAGATTTAGACATGTGTTGTGTCTTATGTAGGGTGGCACCTAAACGTTAGTTCAACTCCGCCATGGTACACTGTGATGATTACAGAGTGCTGCGAAATGGCCAGATATGAGTATGGTGTTATGTCTGTGAAGTGTGTGTCGTGTTTTGTTGTAACTGGCCACTTAACTACTAGGGAGCAGCGATCGCCAGGATGGCTGCTCCCTAGTACCCGTCCACGCCACGAGGAGGCGGGCCACAACAATACGCGTACTATCAAACGAAAGTGACAAGGTAAGAATCCCGCAACCACTCGAGGAAAAATCAGTTCCAATGGATGCCAGCAAATCCCCTACCACTGCGAGCCCAAAACCGGTGGTACCAGCAAATAAATAAATAAAAATAAACAAATAAAAATAATAAATAAATAAAAAAGTAATAAAAATAAACAAATGAAATAATAATAAAAATAAAAATAATTTAAAAAATATATAGTAATAAAATAATAAAATATATGTAATAATAAAAAAAATAATAAAAATAAAAAATATATATAATAAAAATATTAAAGCGATGAATGAAAGCAAAAAAAAAGAACGAATCAAAGTTAAAAAATTTCCAAAAAAACAAAACAAAAAAAATCACCAGGAATAATGAATTGAGCAGTGGTCATGTAGCTTAGTGATGGGGTGGCAATCGGCAGTAGTCGAGTCATTAGAGAAATCAGTAGGTAAAATCTGGTATCCCTTGTTTCAGAATAAAATTTCAGTTAGACATGGCAGAACAGAAGACTTAGTGGAATTGATGCCAGAATCGTATGAAGAGAGGAAAAACATATACAGTGAATGATGGTAGGTGAAATCACAATTCAGTTATAAGGCATATATGGTGATAGTAGGGAAGCCGGTCAGCTGGCGCCTTCTGTTAAAGATTTCTTTTGAAATTCTTGGAAGATTTCAAAAGTATACTTATTTGCAATTAAATCGTGTTCATTTCCAGGAGCAAAGTGACGAGATGTAGTTGAGATCTGTTGCCGAAGGTCTTGGTAAATTGGGCAAGAGTAAACTGTTTACGTGTTGCCATTCTTGGTAAATTGGACAAAAAATAAATTACGTGCTGCCAGTCATCGATGCCACCGCATAAGCAAGAATTTGTAGTGGTCAGATTAAACTGTAAGAGCTTCGCATTAAATGATCCATGACCTGTTATGCATTAAATGCAGAGACTGGAGAAGAACCGTTTCTGTACAGTGTCGGAAGAGGTAAATGAGATTTCAGGTATAAACGATTGGTTACAATACCTTTAGTAGACAAGGACCACCTGGATTGCCAATAGTTGGCGAGAAGATTCCAGCATTTCTCATTTTAATTCTTTGGGTCAGCAGTTGGATCGACGGTAATATTAAGGAGGGTAATAGGTATTCCTTACCTAATATAATACTGATTTTTTTTTCTTTCAGCAGATGCAGGAAATACATATATATATATATTTTTTGGCTCTCGGGTGTGGGCGACCTGGGAGCGGGATTTTGCGGGCACCTGTCGGTTTTGCACGGCCACTGGTGGGTGCGGGATTTTCTGATGCTATGTTAGCACTGACAGCGAAGACGATGCCAAATTTCTGTCATGTCCCACAACCTGTCACAATTCGATTGCGGAGAGTTTCCCCATTATGTTCGGCTAGGGCTAGGGCGAGCATCGAGTGGTATTTGCCCATGCTGGTGGCTGCCACGTGATGGCAGAGAGGCCTGGTAAATACACATTTACACTACAGGCCGATGTGATTAAGAGAATTTTTTTTTTCTTTTCTCTAAATGACAATTGATGGAGATGGACGAATAGTCCTGGTGCCACTGTGAGACACGTATAGATATACATTTCCTAATATAATAGCAAAGACCTTTATATAAAGAGTGTCTCAAAAATACACGGCATAACTTCAGGAATGAGTTCCTCATGTGTAGACAATAAAAATATTTTATATCAAAATAATAGTTCCGGAAATGCTTGGTTTCCGAGTTTTGAAGGTCTCTCTTTCACACTTAACTATTCACCATCTTATATTAATTGTTCAAATGTCTCATGGACTCGCGAAGAAGATGCCAAATTTCTGGCATGTTTCGTATTGTCCCACAACCTGTCACAATTCGATTGCGGAGAGTTTCCACATCAGCTACCGGAGTCGAATACACCAATGACTTTAAATGGCCCACAAGAAGAAATCTAGTGGGTTTAAATAAGATGAGCGTGGAGGGTAAGCGCAGGGTACTCTACTGGTGACAAGGCCTGTACCTGTTGCAGATGGTAACGATACAGTTGGCGTTCTCGGAACACTATCCAAATAGTCGAACGTTGAACAGCCAGTTGCACTGCTGTTCTACATGTGTTGATTTCAGGAGTGGCATGCACAACATCCAAAATTTCCTCCTCTACTTCAGGGGTCGTAGATCTTGGTCGTCCTCTGTCGGCAGCACGAGGTGTAAAGGTCCCATGTTCACAAAGGCGGCGATGGATACCTTCAAACGTTTTCCTGTCTGCACATCTTCGTTCTGGAAACCTTTCGTGGTACAAACGACGAGCCTCCAGAGCATTGTCGTCCTCCAAACCGTACATAAAGTGCATATCCGCTTTCTTCTGATTTGAGTACATGGTCGGAATGGAAAACCATCAGATTCTGTCAGTACTTTGTGATAAAGGAAATCGCTTGCGGGAGATAAGACATTCCGGTTAATAACTCGGGAACCAAGCATTTCCGGAACTATGTTGATATAAAATGTTTTTATTGTCTACAAATGAGGAACTCATTCCTGAAGTTTTGCCGTGTATTTTTGAGACACCCTGTATAACATGAAGGTTATCAAGTAAAGTGCCTCCTGTAGTTTGTAGCGCCGGTGTGCAGACTGTACGGCATTTTCGAAGCGGCGACAAGAGAAAAGACATTTGTATAGTATCTAGTTGAGATTTTACAGTAAGAAGGCTGGCCCTTTGAAACCAAATACAGAAGGCATACGATGGAATTGGAATAAACACGGTACGATATAGGATACGGAGAGTATAGTTTTTTTAGTCCCCATTCTTTCCTAGAAATTCTGAAGAGCATTGATGTAAAGTTCTTAATCTTTTTAGAGAGACGCTGTGTGATGAGAAGACCAGACGGTCATCTAGGAGAACACCAAAGTGTATGTGTGTGGAGACTAGAGAAAGTGAATTTCCTTGATAATTTATTACTGAGGCCTACAATGGTTTAGTCTTAAAATCATTTTTGTTTTAGTCACTGAAACGGTGAGCTTATTTATCGTCGATTAACTAAAAATAGTTACCTACGCTTTTTTCATTTGCAAAAATAAATAAGCGAAAGATTAGAATATTTGTTTAATATATTTATAACTATTAAATAAAAATTTCAAAAGTAAAAAACAGACAAAAAATTTTAAAAAATCAGAAAAGAAAAAAAACGAAAACTCCAAAATAATATAAATTCCCATACAGGATGGATTACGTATTCTTGTGTGACTGCTCGTTTTGTTTGTTGGTCAACAGCAGAACGATGAGACCCCGACCGAGTTCAGACATAAAAATTTGGATTCCATAATTCTAATGGCGGACCGTGTAGTTTGATAAACAACAAACTTGCGTTTGTTGGATCTCTTTATACCTAACACATTGTACTTTAGTAAGAAACGTTCAAGTTTCATTGCGAAATTTATATTTTTGTTTTTAAAGAAATCTGTTAATTTTAAATATCGCTATTAATATATATTTTTAGCAGCGATGGGTAAAATAGATATTTCTCCCTCCCCTTTGATTATGCCATTTTGTCATAATATTAGGTGTTATAAATTTAATGATTTTCTATTATGACATTTAGAAAAAAGTACCTGAAAGTCGTTCCGGCTCGAATACACCACTGGTGTCAGATGTTTTTAATACCGTGTCCCGACCCGCGTACGCGCCGTAGTTCACCTGCAATTGCTTCGATTTGCATAACGACTCGCTGGTCATAATATTTTGGCTCATCGGTGTAGTCAGAAATAGTTTTAATATCATGCAAAGGAAAATCCTGGATTATTTATTTTTAAAAGTTGCTCCAATGAATATTATGAAGCGAATATCTCACCCGGTCCCATTGAGGTTGCCTCGAAATTTAGCTGTTTTTTTCTAATAGTAAATAGATGATCCTATGATCAGACGTAGTCAGATCAGTGTTTATTTCCCAGTTATAAATAAATGAGAGTAGGTTGTTAGTTACTAATATAATATCTATATTTCATTGTCCAAAGATTTGGACCTGGGAGGTTAATGACATTCAGTTAATGAGATAAAATGAGGTCCTCTAAAAGGCATCCTCTTGTATCAGTGGATTTGCTGTACCAAAGAGAAGGTTTAGAATTTGCATCCATTAAAACTAGCAGAGGCTCTGGGCTAATAGCGTGAAGCGCCGAGTCTAAGTAATGAAGATGAGGAGCAATATGTGTAGATGAAGGGCAATACAGGGAAATAATATAAAATGAAAGTGTTGCTGCAGTAACATTAATGCACGTTGCAAATTGTGTACAAAGACTGGAAACTATATCAAGGATTTTATTGAAGATAATTATTGGAGACTTCGAATCCTCGTGATAAGGTTGAATTATGCTTGAGATCACGGGATAACCTATAACTTTACCACGGAAAAGAAATGTCTCCTGTAGGCAAATCAGATCAAAAGGCGATTCATCTACTAAACGGCGAACCTCATCGGCAACCGATCTTGCCCAATGAGCATTTAACTGTAGTATACGTCCTTTAGATACCAAACGAAGTGGTGCTGGTAAAGTATCACTTTGCGATTCCTTACATTTTGGAGTGAATGGTTCGTGTGCGTACAGTTTCAAAAGCTCATAAGTATTCTGGGCAAGAAGTATCACGAATGGAACTCTTGTGATCCTTATTTTCTTATTTGCAATTTGAGCAGGCGGGTGGTTCTTCATTGTGAGGGCATTCATTAAATATATGTCCTTGATGAACACAATGCCCGCACGTAGGCACATTCTGTTTGCATGTGTTTGATGTGTGACCGAACATCAAACAGCAAAAACACTTTGTCACGACAGTGAAATTTTTAAGATTATGGGCTGACCATCCGATGTAGATTCGATCTAGTGAGATAACAATCGAATTAATCCGAGGAGATACTTCCAGCACCTAGTTTGATGAATTTTTTTTATCTAGTTTTTGCCTTAAAACGAAAGTTAATTTGTTTTCCTATTTCTTCTCTTATAGTATTTTTTTTAGATTTTTATGAAAGATGTCATACAGAATTTCTTCTTTACTTAATCGTTGTCTACATCAAAAATTAGGATTGTAGGATTTAGTTCTGTTGGCGGCCCAGCTCTTAGCTCAGCCTCAGAGAGGGATTGTAAGGAATGGAGTTTAAATCATCTATTGAGCTCGTTTCAATGATAACTCCGTTGTTTTTAATCATACGAAAAACTTTTACATTTACCTCCTTTAGATCCTTTTTAAGTGTACTAATAACTGTCTGTCACTTCCCTGCTGGTTTAGCTTTGTGTGGTATCAGAAACTCTAACTATAAGCAAATTTTGTTTCTGTTTTCTGGATGGTTATTTTGGTAGGAACATCACTCTGTTTGAATGGAGCACTCTCTTCCGACAACGGGGAAACCACATCCGTACACATAAGGTCCAGATGAGCTCGCTTCTTCAGAACAGATGCAAAAGAGCGAACAGCAAGCGAGTGCATGCCAGTTTCTTTTAATTCATCAATAGGACTTGTTCCAAATCCACTTTAACCTCTAGAGTAGAGGGTATTTAATGTCAAACGGCAACAGGGGTTTCCCCATCAACCCGTTGCATTCATTGTAGGTGCACCAGTTCACTGGGAAGGCAAGAGATTTAAAGTGTATGGATATTGCACATGTGTAGTGTTGTGTACCGTTCTTCCTCTGGCCATTTAGCCGCTGGACCCTTCTGAGGCCCTAAGTTGCCCGCACTCAGCCCCGTGAAGGCAGACCAGGTATCCAGTACTTTTATATTTTCACTCTGGCAGGTCCTGCCACATAATTTCCTGAGATTTCAGTGGCTAGTACCTAAAAAGGTTTAATGCTGGAATCTAGTTAAGCCGAAAGAGGTCTAAGTACGCAGATTAATTTTGTGACATTTTAAAGTTTTAACATTGTGTGGGATATTCTCTAGCAATACAGATAGAGTATGGGGGAGACTGAAGACTAGAGGGAAAGACAGAAATGGGGATGATAGGAAAGGCGACCCCAGTAGGTCAGTGAGGCAGGCCCATGCCTCACCAGGAGAAGAAAGGGGGATGGCAGGGAAAGTGAAAGTGTATTGATGTCCAGTCTGCGCACGTAGCACAGTGGTATCATCACTGTCCTCCCCCCACCGGGTGGAAAAGGCCCAGGTTCGAATCCCGTCGATGACGCGAGGACCTTTAGTGGGATTTTTTCACTCTGTGGCTGAGTTAGTCGGTCTCAGACGTAAATAGCAAGGTTTTTTTCCCCAGAAACTGGGGTATTTTTCGTCCAGCAAAACAGACAAATCGACCAGAGAACACACGCAATTTACAGACGCGAATACGGGTAAATGTAATCATTTACGGGTAATCCTAATATAATAATTTGAATTTTTTTTTTTTTTTTTTGTATTGATGTCTAGCGGCACCAGGGGTTTCGTCCATCTCCGCGTTGCTTTCGTTGTGGGTGTACTAGTTCGCTGGGAATGCCAGAGATTTAAAAGTGTGTGGACTTTGCATTTGTGTGATGTCGTGTACCTTTGTTCATCTGGTCGTTTAGCCGATGACCCCTGCTGAGGCCCAACCTTGCCCCACTTTCGCCCCGTGGAGGTAGACCAGGAACCCAGAATACTTATTTACTCTGGCAGGTCCTGCCAAGTAATTTCCTAAGATTTCGGCGACGTGGACCTAAAGAAAAAAAAAAATAAATAAATAACTAATCGATTGCGTGAGGGTTGTGTAGCTTGATTTTTAAAAGGCCAAAATATGGGCAAAAGGTGATTTGACATGTTTAAATTTAGGTGTGTGGGGCTTTCGCTAGCATATAGATGGAGGCAGCAGGGAAGTGTGTGTGTGTGTGTGTGTGTGTGTGTGTGTGTGTGTGTGTGTGTGTGTGTGTGTGTGTGTGTGTGTGTGTGTGGCATCGCTTGTGGCTCCTAGGCATTTGCCCATCTCCACCTTGTTCATCTGTGTTGGTGCAGAACCTCTGCAAAGGGGGCCCGAAAAAGTGCTGGCGCTCGTGTCAACCCAAACCAGACCAGTTCATGTGCTGGTCTGGTTTGGGTCCACTATTACCTGTAATGCTGAAACGCACAAAATGCCACACTTATTGGAGACAATGCAATACCGGTGGACGCCAGCAATTCCACTCCCAGGTTGCCCAAACCAGGAAGCCAGCAAAAAAATAAAAAAATAATAATAAATAAATAAATAAAAGAAAAAAAAAAGCTCTGTGTAAATTAACCTATTAATTATTTTACTCAGAAATATTCTGATTTTTAACTTACTTAAATTTAACTTTAAAATATTGCAAGGAAATATAAAAGTTAAATCTTTAACTATATACAAAAGCATTTAAAAGGATAGCCGGTGGCAAGTAGTCATAATGAGACTACTGCCACAGGAAGCATGTTGATATTCGCGTATTCCACTCCAAGATCACCGCAATGGAATACATCTTTACAGTCTTCCACGAGAAGAGGTGTCTAGAAGTAGATGATAAAGCCAGTAGCATCAACAGGGAAAGAACAGCCGCAATGAGACTGTTTCTCTATAAAGCATTGATTGCCATGCAGTCAAATTCAGGAAAATTTGATCAAAATTTAATGATGATGATGTGTTCTACGAACAGCCATAATGAGACTGTCAAAGTCCATTAATATTGGCTTGTCAAAAGAGACGTTGCTTAACTTTAAATATCAACCTTATAAGAGACCACTGCCACGGAAGAGCATAAATGATCCCCTTTATCCTCCCAGTCAAAAGTGCTCAACAATTATAAATCTTGCTTTTCAATCTTCCACAAAAGATATGTACTGGATAAAGATGAAAAAAACCTCAAGTGTCAGGAATGAGGTCAACAGCTACAATGAGACTGTGTCTCTATAATACATAGTATTACAATTCACCATTTCCCAAGCAGTCTTTCTTTTGGGATATTTTTTGGTCAGAAAACTAGGAGTGATGAAAGTTGTTGTGAACAGTCGCAACAAGACTGTCACGGCACGAATTATATTATCTAATCCAAAAGTGATGTTTTTTAGCATGTAGTTTGAATTTTATATTGAGCTATGAGCTGTTGGATCAGCATGGTATCAATTTCCAGATTCCAGCGAGCAGAAGGTTACAAGATTCAAATAATGAACTTAAGAGTTTTTTTTCCCCCAAGTATTCCAAAACTTGGGTCGTGGGACCCAAGAAGGTCTTCCCCCCCTAGTATTGATATTTTTTATTATTTACATTGTTTACTTGATATCTGCCTTATTTATAACAAGTGGTATTCCAGCGAAACACAGTAGGCTATTTTTTTTTTTCATTAAAATGCAACTCATGCAATTTGTATACCAATTTGATTTCAATTTAATTAACCAAGTTGATTTCTATGTTCAGTTCTCTTCTGAAAAACTGACAATGAGAAGATCTGGAAGGTGGTAATATTTTGTTCATTTTCTAGAAGGATATGAACATTATCCATCGATAGGTTTGGGACCCTGTTTATAAGACGTCGTCTCTGTTCCGCGTACAGTGGACACATTAACAGGACATGTTCCCAATCCTCGATCTGACCACAAGTGCAGAACGGATCTGGCTCAAGCCTCATCTCATGGAGCTTAGCCCTAAGGGAACCGGGACCTGTTAGTATATATGCTGTAGTCATAGTTGGTGCGAACCATGAACAGATTCCAGGAGAAGTCAGTCGTTCAATGAACTTTTTTGCTGTCAGTTCAGACACAAATTCGTTCCATTTAGACTGCCAAATAGCTGTTATCTCAGTCCAGATTCTTTTCTTTTCTGTTTTAATGTCATTTGCTGGGTCTGATGTTATGCCCAAAAACGTTGTAAATATCCCTTTCTTTAGCTTGTAGATTGCCGCTTGGAATAAAATATATAAATGTACGGGCATTTCACCACCAAGAAATTGGAGTGCCTTATTTGAAACCGTGCGAGGGACGCAGTGAACAGTGAGAAGAACAGATCTTTGAATTGATGTTAACTTCCTCTTCACAGCAACATTAATAACATTCTGATGCCAAACCTTGCAGCGCACGAGACAATAGGTAAGAATATCGTCTTGTAATACAGTCTCAACGTTTTCTTATTCAGACTTTATTCTTTCTTAGAAATTCTTGTTACAGCAGCTGTAAAATTTCGGATTTGTGTACCAAATTAGTTGCATGTGGCAAAAAGCCTAGTTTGTCATCCAATAATAAGCCGAGATATTTGGTTTGCGAGACGTACGGTAGTTGTGAATGGTTCAGAAAAATCTTAGGGGTCTCGCATAATTGAAGTGCTTTTTAAAAGTCATGAAGTTGGTTTTACTTGGAGAGATTTTTAAATTGTTCATACTTGCCCACGCTGCAAGGTCATCAAGTAATGGCTGCATTTTCTCTTCTAGTATTTTTCGAGAACGGCCTTCAATAGCAATCACAAAATCTTCTTTGTAGGCAGTCTTTAATAGCTCTGGATGCTGTCGTATTAGCCACTTGCCCAACACAGCATTCTAGAGGCGCGGCCCCAAAACCGACCCCTGGAGATCTGAGCCTTGTAAGTAAGATGTTTGGCGCGAACTTTTACAAACCTTTCATCAAAAGTAGGATCTAAGAACGCCGTATATGTATTGATCACAGTCAGCGGACTTTAATTACCGGAGGGCGCTCTCCCACCAAAGTGAGTCGAAAGCGCCCTCAAATTCAATGAACACTGATAGAACGTATTTTGCACGTGTATTCTGAATGTAATTTGTCAGGGAAGAAATAGTGTCCTCCGTCGACCTGCCCTTTTAAAACCAAATTGAGAGTTTATTAATGCTATTAAAAATATTACAAATGCTATTAAAGATACTTTATTGAACCAACACTTGAAATGCTATTGAAGATACTTTATTGAACCACCACTTGAAATGGAGGGTAAGTGAGTAAACTCTGACTTACCATCCACTGGAGAATAACTTTGAAAGAAGAAAAAAATCACTCCTAGAACCCACGTAATTTTAGTGAAATGCATTGACGCAACAGGACTTCCATCAGCTTGCTCAAATACCATTATCTTCGTTTATTATTCCTGAATACGTGACAGGGGAACGTAGTGATCTCTATTTCTTTCTTTCTGTTTTTTTTTTTTTTTTTTTTGTTTAGTCGCTCAATTCACTGTCCTATAGCAGAACTGCGATGCTCTCTTGTTGGGACCCTGACGTGCCCTTGACGTAGAGGCACACTCAGGGAAATAGAGGGAAAACCTGTTTCTTGTGCAATTTCTTCATGGTACGTAAAACTAATGATCAGCCACCGTCTGTTTATCATTTGAAAATTCTAAGCCAGAAACTTAAAAGTTATTTGTATCTACTCGCAAAGTGAACTAAACTTCCTTCAGTTTCAAACATCGCAAACTTTCCTGGAAAGTGCAGTTCCCTAATGAAATCGTGTACCTGTTTGTGTTGCAATCAGCTGGGATCAGCTTAGTTCATCTGCTAGTTTTGTAAACGAAGAATCTACTTCAGGTAAGTCTAAGTGTAAGATTATTTGTGTAATATTGGGTTGAATCATGTCAATACCTCGAAATCTATTTGAATTTTGAATTAGCTGTTCTATAAGGATATGTCAGTCCATCTTCATGTTTAGGAGTTTCAGGTTTACTCTATGTCATGTGGTTACCATTTTTAGGTTTCGACTGACTTTGCTACCATAAGATTCCAGTTCAGCCAGAGTTTCCGTGATGCTCAGGAGGATCGAAGATGAAGAACTCACTCCTGCAGACCTCGAAAAGGCAGCGAGAGAACTCAAAGAGGATCAAGCCACTAAGAATAACGCCTTGAAGGAACTAACGGAATTGATGAAAGGTAAAGCCACAGAGTTTTGGACTATTATTACTTCCGCTGCTTGTATATACATATTACTCTGATAAAGATTCGTTTCACTAATTTGTTTAATTTCAAGGGAAACATAAATATTTCGTTTGTTCTGTAGGAATCAAAGATTTCGAACCAGACACAGACCCCAGGTTCCTGTTAACGTTTCTTCGGGCGAGGAAGTTCAACGTGGCTCATTCATTAACCAACATCAGAAATTACTATAAAAACCGCATCTACAACGAAGAATATTTCAACACTTCCAGTCTTGAAGAAATCGATCCACTTCTCTTTACTAGGTGCATGACTGTATTGCCATATAGAACACCGAATGGGGAATCCATAGGACTTGTGAAACTAGGTTGGTGATGTTCCTCGTTTATTACTGAAATAATATTTCTGATTTCAGCACTACTGAATATGATAATATTCCCTAATTATTTCCAGGATTTTACAGTCGAATGATTTACAGTTTATATTGTCTGTGTTTGTTTTTCAGAGCATGTGGACTATTCCAATATCTCTTTTGAGATGGTAATACGGATATCGCTCTTGATGCTCGAGTGGAGTAACTATTTTGTGTTAACTCAGATGAATGGGGCTGTAGGGATAGTGGACTTGCAGTGTTTGACTTGGGGCGTAGTAAAGAAATATTTTCGCTACAGAAAACTGAGGAAACTTGCCGACGTTTGTCAGGTGGGTAATCAGGGTCAAAACAAGATGTTGATTTAAAATCATTATTTATATGAAGATTTTAACCTTGATACAGTAATTTGAATCCGCGCACGAAAAATATGGCTAGTGTCATACCAAATGGATTAATGTGAAGATATCAAACCTTAATGGATATTTATCTAGTACATATTGTAAGCATTAAGAAACCAGTTGTGAAAACAAAAATCTCCATGATTGTACCTTAATTTCTGCTTTCCTTATTCTAACTGTAATATTCAACCTCTTATTCTAGGACAGTTTTCCCATGCGCTACAAGCAGCTTCATGTCATCAATTACCCAATGGGTTGCGAGTCTTTGTGGGCATGTACCAAACACCTTGTCAGTCCCAAATTGCAAAAGAGGGTAAGTTTTATTATAATTAACTAATTATTTTTGTTATTTATGAATCTTTTGAAATTTCGAATAAAATCGGGAAAATTCGAAAGAATTAAGTGAGTTTGGAGTCGAAAGAAAATACGTTTTGTTAAATTGCATGTCTGTATGAGGAAAAGGTTGTGTGTAAACACTCTAACGTAGCACAGTGGATTTCTCACACGGTATTTACTGAGCGGTTCCTTCTAAATAGAATCTCTCCTAGAACGGTGTTCTGAGTAAACCAGTTAATTTTAATAATTCTATATTAAAAATAGTTAGATATGTATATGTTATGTTACATTTACGTTTCAAACATGCTCTATTACAAAAAATGGTCTTTTTCAGATATTAAAAACTAATATTCTCTACTCAAGAGGTGTTTACTACAACTTCACCACGTGATGGGTATCAGTGAAGTGGGATTTTTGTAGCTGTACTTCTTATGTGGGGAAGAGTGGCAACGGGCGCATTTGGAACACGGAATTGCTTCTTTAAATTGGAAGCTCTAAGGATTAAGAATTCAGCGTGTAACCTTTCCAGGACCCAACAAACCATATACTGAAAATAAAGTGCCGATCAGATTTTCCTTTTCAAATAATGTACATATGCATTTATGAAATTTATACCTAAAAATACATTTTTAGGTAGGCATGTATATACATTTCTGAAGTTGGGGGGGTAACTGGGAGAAGTTATGAAATCACCTTTGGAATTAAAATCATCCTCGGGAGTAACAAAACATAAGATAAAAATTTAGTGTCAGTCCAACGTTTTCTTATTGACTGATGATCGATAAATGTGAATATCTTTTAATTGAGTGAAACATGCTTCCATTTATCTATACAGATACCAGGGAATGATATCTATTAAAAAAATCCTAGATTTCTATTACTATAATTTTAGCGTAGTTTCAGCAGGCTTCAAATATATTTTGTATAATATTAAAATATAAAATTTCACGAAAAACCGGTCCACTGGGAGGGAGTTCTTAGATATGGAAGGATGAACATTGTGAGGGCACCTAAAAATCAGAAAAGACAATAAAATGCATAATGAATTCTAATAACGTATCAGCGTTTTTATATTGTAGATAAGATAAATGTTTATAGAACAACTCAACTATTATTTCACACATTAACAAACGGTTTAAGATTAATTTACTGTGGAATAAATATAAAACTTCTAAGGATTTATTGCAGTGCCTATTCACTTGTTCTTCATACAGAGACGTTGAAAATTTCTTCCAAATTTATTTGAAGAAGTTGAGGCATGCACAGATCTATTTTAGGTTGTTGAATGATTTAAACGACTTAAATTTATATTCGTTTATTGATCGTCAAACTATTGCAATACATTTTAAATCAATTACTTTATTTTCCTCCCGACTAACTAAGCAAATGAATTTATTATCAAAATGCGATGACAAATATTGCAAGGCATCACTTTTGAGTTTGACACTAAATGCTTTATATATTCATGCTTGTGATCCGTTTTATTATTTTATAATATTTTGATTATGTTGACTTCATTAGTTTAATAAATCTAGAACTTCACTTGTTCTCTTTTATTTCGTTTTGGTTTTTGTGCATGCATTATTATATATGAATAATAAAAAACTACAAATATACATTTAAAATAAAATAAAAAATAAAAAACTTTATAGATTAGATGTAAATAAGTTTTATTTGAGTCAAACGCTCTATTTCACGAAAAGGGAAGTGAACCTAATAAAGTATCCACTTGGTGTATTTCAATGGAGACTAGTCGTAATCTGAGCAAAAGAGATGATTGCTGCATTAAGGAGGAATACGTAAGCGAAAGAGGTAAAAAGGAGGGTAGTAGGTCACTGCCAAGTAGCAATAAGCATTACCTGTCAAAGTTCCCTGAAAGCAAATGCGGAAAATGTCCTTCGGGTGAAGGATATTTGCTCTTACTAATTATCCTGTTTCTATACACTTTTGTTTATCTTGGTAGACTCCTTTACTCAGAAACTGTTGAGGGTACATGTTGGTCAACTTTCGTTGCAATATCCGGTACATTCTATAACTGCAAACAATTTTTTGATATCCTGTGTGGGCGAATTATATTAACAGTCGTGTGATCAAAGTAAAATATCTGATAATTTATTAGCAGTTAAGTAGGTAATTAAACGGGGAAAATAAATAAAAAGGAAATGTCTAAAATTATGTTAAAATATAAAGCCATAATTAAGAATTAACTCGATTGAGTAAATAAGCATAATGGAGTTAATAATTAAATAAGATAATTAATACAAAACATAAGCAACATAAAAATGTGAAGCAGTAAAAATCTTTTCTCATTTCAGCTCTTTCTACACGGAAAGGATGTGAAGTCCCTGCATCAACACATCCCCCCATATTGTCTCCCTTCGGAATTTGGAGGAGATCTTGGGCCGATACGTGGCCTCTCAGTGTACGATAAGCTGTCTCAGTGGTTTCCAGAATACGTATCAAGCTACAAGTATGGCTACAAGTCTCGGGAAAGTGCCAAAGCCGACTATGATGCCCAAAGTCACATAAATCGACTTATCGATATTAACAGTCTTCCAGTAATGAAACTGGTGCAGCAGGCATTCAGCGTCATTAAAATTACGTGACAGGAATTATGTCGAGTCCCTACTTTGTTCACCAGGTGCCTCAAGTGTAGCTTCTTGTGTAAAATTCGGCGGCTGTTATATGGACACCCGCACAGCGATTTGGACATTCAGAAACTGTCTCTATAATACTGCAGTGCAGTTTTGAACAGCTCATTTCTGTTTTGTTGAATGTTTGTGTTTTGTAAAGAGCCTGTTTGTAAGTGAATCTACGACCGTCAGGTCATAGATTCAGTGGATCACCAGGAAAATGGGCTAATAAATTGATATATGCGTATTTGTGGACCATTTGAATTTTACGGTTTAATAATGACACCGTAGACCTACATTAGAGAAAATTAAGCAACATATTTATACTTAAAAGCAATATTCCCCAAAGTGGTATGTCGTGGCGTATTCTTATTACGCTGCGAATTATCATGTTTACAGCGAAATTCTTTAGTTAATGAAGAGAGAACTCTGTTTTCCAAGCATAAAAATAAAATGAAGTAACCAATGAAAATTCCTCATTCAGAGGAATTTTCATTGTCCGATCGACTCACAGATGTAAACTTAAATCTCTTAGTTCTACAGGAAACCTCAAACGTTTGTTTCAATAGCTGTTAGAAAACCTACTGATATTTTGATTTATCGACCAGTCCTCTCCATCTTGTATCCTTCATTCTCACTTTCAATATTTGTGCTCGATAAAACACGAAACTCCACACTTGACAAATTTCTAATCATTTTTAACACCAGTTAAATCATTTTTAAAAACCCAAATTCCCTATCCTTCAAGTAATATTCATCTTCGCCTCTCAAAAGGTTTTTTACTCATTGCTATTCTTATTCTTATTTCGGTGTGTTCTTTTCCTCTTCTACCAGTAGCCTTCCCAAACAGTCGCCACCAACTGTTAGATTTTCCTCCTTATATTACACAGTTCAACGCAACTCCTTTTCCCAATCTCATAACTTTTGGTTTTCTGAATATTTGTTCCCATCGCAAACCTATCACAACTTTTCTTTAGATTATTATACCAATTTCTGCAGTCGTTCTTCAGAATCTTCCACCAATGTCATAACACTCTGAATATCCATTCTCCCTCATCCATATCTTCTTTACTATCCATTTCACACTGATCTACCAGAACTTGATCATTTATAGCACCCATCTGTCTCCCCTATCTTCTAGAGAGTCTGAGCTCCTTGCGTGGGATCTTACCAGTAACTCCCAAGTTCTCCGGATTACATGGTAGCCTTCCAGAGGGGAAGTATCTAAAGCTTGACATATAGTGGCAAAATTAGTATTTGTATCCAATTACTTAATGATTAAATCAAAGGAATTTATCAGATTCGTGAGAATGATCTCCCCTTAATTAACCCCTACTTGGATCTGTTCAAGATATTGTTTTTGTGCAGATGGTCCTAAATGACTTCCTAAAAATTAGATTCCATGATCTTTCCTACCACAGAAGTTAAACTAACTGGTCTGTAGTCACCTACCTCCTCTTTGCCGAGGAGATAGGTAACTTTTCTTTTCTGCAGTTGCAATCAAAAATAATTATTCAATATAGCTTTAACACTAAAATTGAAGTGTACAAATAACATGCCAAGAAGTTTCGCTCCATCTTCAACCATGATTTAAACAACGGAATACATTTACATGTTGCTCAAACTGATGTTCATATATTGGTGTGTTCAAACGTTATTGGGCAAACACAAAAATAAAAAAAATAAAAAAAAAAAACACAAAAACATTTTTTTAGATTATGACGAATCGTTAGTGAGACATTCGTTTTGACGTGTCTCAAAAATGCAGAAATATTGGAGAAATTTCGATCTGAAATTATTTAATTAATTGACTTACAAGTTAGTTAAATGGATTATTGAACCATCACACATGGTTAACAAATGTGCTCGTCATCAAACAGGAGAGAATCTGTTTAGGATGGTCTTCTTATGGCATTTGTGATTTTGTACAGGTGCTGGTTTTGTTCACTCCTCTACCAGGTATCCGAAGAAGACCGCTTTGCTGAAAGCCTACATTTATTCAAAGAGAGGCAACAACCTGCAGCCTGGTATAATTACTGCAAATTAGCTAATACAAAATAACAACATAAACATTCTGCACGAGGACCTACTAATTGCCCAGTATGCAAAAGACCCCCGGAAAGTGTTAATAACGAAACCAACTATGGGTCGGTACCTCAATAA
This sequence comes from Mastigoproctus giganteus, assembly GCF_048544385.1. Taxonomy (NCBI): domain Eukaryota; kingdom Metazoa; phylum Arthropoda; class Arachnida; order Uropygi; family Thelyphonidae; genus Mastigoproctus; species Mastigoproctus giganteus. The sequence goes on along the minus strand of NC_143585.1, from coordinate 10,830,304 downwards.
TATGAAAAATGAGTTAATTGAACATTTTCCAGATTAATGGATAAAGAGCCGTTTCAGTTGTGCATCAACTATAAAAATTAATGGAGGAGGAAAGTGCGAGCACCTTACTTATACAGGAGTCATACTCCTTAAAAGCAAAAGTTAAGAATTATCCCATCCCATATAGTGTTATTTAAGTGGCGAACAGTATAACCCTGGCGGTGTATAGTTACACTCTATTTGGTCGCAAACAAGATAACCTCATTTTGCACACCACATACGGTTTATGTTACAGCAGAAGGGTATTTTGGCACGCTAGCAAAATGAACGTCATAGTTTCATTATATCCCCCAAAATTTAATGCCAGGTCCATTCTGTTGCACAATGATTGCCTGGATGAAAGGGGAGAATTACTGGAAATTAGACGACCAGCTCGACCACTGGTGCATCCAATCTGAATATTATACTCGCCACTCCACAGCTTCTGTTGAACTGAGTTATGGAAATATGACCATTTCATGATGGCTGCATTCTCACTCTGCAGGTACCGGTTTACTAAATTAACTCTGCAAAATACGTGCATTATCACCCATTGAAATAAATTTTTCATCAATTCCAAAAGTGGGGCAATATAAGGATCTCATATCGATACCTAATTTGGTTGGGATTGATTTCATATTGGTCAATGAGCAGAGTAGTTGTAAAAAGTTACTTTGGAGCCCTTGCTGTCCACACGAGTGTCCATAATTGCGTCCATTGTATTTTTGCTGCTGCTGTATGACATGAGTTTCCATAATGTAGATAACGATTTAACCAAGGAAGAAATTTTGGATGACTTGTATTCCAAAAATGTAAAAGACCTCGGGTTTACACGTGACCAGATAGGAAATGAGATTTCATTTAAATTCAAAACGAAATCAAGGTCTAAGTGTGCATCAAACTGGGTGCTTGCTCTTTCCACACGTATTTTCTCACAAATTTCCACTCTAGAGAGGATATTTATATTGTTAATGTCTCACACATTTAAGGCCTTTACGATAGCAAATGCTCCTATTGTTTATCATACGGACGTGCGTCTAGCTCTTGCAAAAATGAAATACAGACTTGCGGACACTGTGCTCGTTCGGGGCACGTATTTTCGGAGTGTCCCAACAAAAGTGACCCTACAGTATGTGCCAATTGTAAACGAAAGAAGAACACAGCCGATCACTCTGTTAGAGATGTCTTGTGTCCAAAATACCAGAGAGCTATGGAAACAGTAAGACAAGGAACTATTCCCATCCAGTCCTAATGATCATAACAGTGACGAGGATGAAGAATCTATACTCTTGACCGCCAAATTAAAAATCAGTCAATTAAATGCCCCGAAAACTTGCAGATATCCTTTCTCCACACATTGTTTGTTTACAGGAACCGTATCACTATCACGGTAAAATTACAGGCCATCCTTAATCCACCAGAATAATAAAATCCCCTCATGAAGATCCAAAAACAGCTATTATTGTATTCAAAAGAAATCTAGACATTCTCACCGTCCCTTCTCTCTGCTCACAGCATGCTACCCGTATACAAGCTACTAATGAAATTATGTCCTTCTACTTGATTTCTTTATACTGTCCACCATCTTCAGATATTAATCCATTTCTGGAGTACCTAGAAACTGCTCTTCTTAAAATTTTACCAGAACCTGTTATTATCCTAAGGATGCAAGTTCCAAATCTTCACTGCGGCGTAGCGCAACTACCGATCACAGAGGGCGGTTATTAGAAGATTTAATTTTTGCTCATCAATTGCATGTTCTTAATCTCCCAAATAAGCCTTCTACCTTTTGTAGCACCCTGGGGCAGTCTAACATCAACGTCACTCTGGCCACAAGCAATATCTCTCTAATTTCTGAGTAGGATGTACATACAGATTTGACAGTTTCCGATCATCGACTTATATCTTTTGACCTACGTTCTTCTAAAACTACTATCCTCCACCTAATGATCTGGTCAGATTTTCCCTACGAAATATAATTTGAGAAAACTTTGACAAATCAATCTTTAAAATCTTCCTTCTGATTCTACAGACTCTGTGGACCATCTTGACGATAATCAATTGGTAAATTTTGTTAAAAACGCTATCTTTACAGCTATCACAAAATCTACCAAACGGAAAGCTTTCTGTACAAAATGTACCCCCTGGTGGACAAATGAGCTAACAATTCAACGTCGCAAGGTTCATCACACTAGGCGCCTTTATCAAAGAGCAAAACGAAATAGGCAGCCTTTACTTGAAGTCAATAGGTTACATTTAAACTATAAAAATGAGAAGAGGATATACACTAAAGCAATATATAAGCAATAATAGTAAGGTAAAATATTGACAGAATTTTGTACATGCAAGTGGAAACCAAGATCCGTGGAGCCTTATATATAAAATCAGTATAAATAAATTAACTCCTGGTGATATCTTTAATACAATAATCTCAAATAATACTGAAACTCTGAACTGGACGCAAACTGCCAATTAAATACTTGAGAGGCTTTTTTCCCAATGATGATAGAATTCTTGATTCTGCCTACCACTCTGGAGTTAGGAAAGAAAATGAGCAATATGATTCTCCCATTTCTACTCCTTTATTTACTGTGGAAGAGATTAAAAATGCAGTTTCTTCAATCAGTAATAACAAATGCCCAGGAACTGATCTACTGGAATCAATTTTCATAAAACGCATCTTCTCTATTAGACCAAACCATCTTATTTTTAAACTCTTTAACAAGTGTCTTGTAGCTGGGAATTTCCTTGTTATTTGGAAGTCTGCTCTCATTAGAATAATTCCAAAACCAGGTAAAGGTGCGTCTAGGTAAACTACTAAGTGATTCTAAATCATACAGGCCTATCGCTTTATTATCCCACTTAGGCAAGTTACTAGAAAAGCTCATGGCATACTGATGTATCAACTTCTTTTGGAAAGTAATCTATCTTCCTCTCTTCAATATGGATTTAATCCTGGTTGTAATTGTGAAGGTGCACTTTTTGAATTGAAAAGATAATTGATAGCTCTACTTACAAATATGCACTGGCAGTTTTTATTGATTTTGAACACGCCTTCGACAATGTTTGGTGGGAGAGTGTCTTATGGCGCCTTAGAATCGCTCGTTGTTCTAGACATCTCTTCCTTTTGTTCAAAAGTTACTTTGCTGAACGTACTGTCTACGTCCAAACCAAACATCAGTCGGTATCCAAAGTTGTTTCTCGAAAGTGTCCCCAGGGTTCCATTCTTCGCCCTCTTATGTGGAACCTTTTCCTTGGTGACTGGCTGTCTTCGGCCTCCAACACGGCCGATGTGCAAATGATTGCCTTTGCCGGCGATCTCTCCATCTTAGGACATGGTAACTCCAGGTCCCAATTGGAACAACGGGCTAACTCTGTACTCGATTACCTTCTGGATTGGATTCTGAAAAATAAATTAAGAGTGTCACCATCTAAAACCAACATGATGATATTTCACGGAAAACTAGACCATAATAGACCTCCGATTGTCAAGTTTAATAGAGTATCTCTGCCACTTATTACCACTCATAAGCATCTTGGTATTATTTTTGATGAAAACTTGTCATTCTTACCACACATCCAGAATCTTTCCGAAAAAGTGAAAACTTTTACGGCCATGTTATTCAGAATCTCTCGGCGGGACTGGGGTTTAAAAAAGTGAACCCTCAGAATTCTATACTACACAGTGTTTATTCCAATCGTTAAATGTGTAGCCAGCATATGGTTTCACAGAACCAAACTTATTACAGTCCAAACCAAACTAGATAGTATCCAACGGACCTTCTTGATAGCCTTCCTGAGAACTTGTAGAACAGTTTAAACTGCATCTTTTCTAGCCATCGCAGGCTTGTTACCTCGGGATCTGTATCTTACGTACAAAGGCTTTGTTTACAATATTGGTAAAGGACATCCTCTAACTTTTTTCGATTTGACCTATGATCCCACTGCCGATCCAAAGAATGAAAAAGCGAAATTTTGGACTGAGCCTCATAAAAGATGGCAAGTGAGATGGAATTCCTCGAACAAAGGAGTAGTGAACAGATGTTTTATACCTGAAGTTAAATTCACTACCTCTAAAAGTAATTAGTTTTGGTTCTACCCAAGCCTTTTTACATCATACATTCGTAACTAATCACGGTTCTTTGAACGCTCGTTTTCTTCAATTCAGTCTATCCACGACAGATACCTGCTTCAGCGGCGCCACTGAAGATTGAGTCATGTCTTATTCTTCTGCCCAGTTTATCAAGATTTAAGAGAAATATTATCTAGTACGGTGCATAATTTCTCTCCTGGAAATGAAAGATATCTTATTGAAAATCGAAATGCCTTCTCAGCTCTACAGGAATTTGCCATACAGGTTTTCAACAGACGACGTGGTTTGCTGAGCTGACTTTAGACTCAACAAAGCTACTTTTTTAATAATTATTATTTTAACATTTTATGTAATTAATTTATTATTATTATCTTTTATTTATTTATTATTTATTTTTTGCTTGTACCCAGATTTGGGCTTCCTGGGTATGGGAACTGCTGGCATCCGTTGCAATTACACTTTCTGTAGTGGATGCGGGATTCTTTGTGGTAATCACCACAGTACGTGATTAAAGGAGACTGCTGCACCCATTAGACTTGCGGTTATTCCTATGGGTGCTTGAAATAATACATTTAGTTAGTATGTGCATGGTAGGGCCCGCCTCCTCGTGGCGTGGACGGGTACTGTGAAGCAGTTTTCCTGGTGATCCCTGCTTCCTGGTAGCAAAGCGGTCAGAAACAGCTAAAGAACACAACAACAACACACACACACACACACACACACTACGCAAACATAACACTACACTCATTTCTGGCCATTGTCCTGTATATCATCACAGAGAACCATGGCGGAGATAAACTAACGTTTAGGTGCCGCCTTGCGTAAGACACAACACATGTCCACATGGGTTTCCATGGTAAAGCTGTTAATCACAAGCAACGCATCGCACCAATGAACGCCACATGTCCTCCATCGTTGCTTAGCCCTTCGTTCTTAGACCATTGGAAAGTAGAAAGAGGTTCTAGGACGAATAACACTGCACACTCTTTAGATCAGTGTGATGCATTCACTGTAACGTTAAATAGGTTGACCGTTATGGTATGAAGCTGGTGGTGGTGGTTCAGCATCGGATTATTGGTCGTAGTACCAAAACTCATCATTACCAACTCGTAAATTAAAATCTTGAACAGTTTCCTGACGTTCACAATGCGGCAATTCTAAGGAAATCGACCCCCAAGTTCTAGCACGAAATTGCTCGATCCTTTTAGAAAACAAGGTCGAAATATAATTTGAAGAAATTCCAGGCTGGCTCTTAGTCCAGAACTGACACCGATCAAATACCTTTCCGAAGAATCGGAACACCATGGGTAATGTACGATTCAAAAGTGTTCCCGAAGGTTCAGCGTTATCAATGGGCCAAAAGTGCACCAACATCTTATTAATTTGCGTCCACTGTATTAATAATAAGTTTATAAAAACTTATTATTAAAAAAGTTTATTAAAAATCCCTGATAATAAGTTTATTAAAAACTATTTTTCCGAAAGTTGTGGTGTCACAACACTTTTGATAGGGTATGCATTTAAACTCTTATTAGGAGGCACTTGCCCAGGTAGCCGGGCGACTACCACTTCCAGGGCTATAATTATTTTTGGGTTTATCGACTAATAGTCATGTTATGATTTTATGATTTGTGATTGAAATGTAGCTAATTTTTTTGCAGGAGCCATCTGAGACCCCTGCCAGTTTGACTCTGACTCACATATATTCGCAACAAAGGAAAACAAAGGCGTATCCTACCGTAAGTATAAAAATAATTATTAAATATATATATATAACGAAGATAAAGTAAACGCATTTCATTGGTCAAGAAAGAAAGAAAAGTCGTATTATAATAAAGCAGAGGATGTCCCAGGATTTCGAAAGAAAGCGGCCAAAGCAGTATTTAGGGGAACATTAAATTTTAATCATCACGTTTCAGTAAAAAAAAAAATAATCCATATTATTTTGATCACAAAAGGGGGCTATAGCCTCTTTAGCTCCAATTTGGGACCGTCCCCTGATAATGAGTATAATAAAAACGCTGGAATGCAGCAACAGAGAAATATAATTAAATGCCAGAAAAAGGAAAAGCGCAATTGCAAACAAATATAACAAGGAAGATTATCGAATTTGTTGACTTGTCAGACTTCTTACGTTATTTCTGGTTGCAAAGCACAACCATTTTCAAATATTTACCAATTCCAGATTCTATTTCCATCATTCCCAACAATACGAAAGGTGCTTTTCGTCTCAGTGACCTCCACGTGGGTATTTCTGACGTCAACACTGAGGAAAAGTTCCTGCTAGGGCTACCTGGACTGGTGTGGTCACCCTCTTCATCCAAGGCCAAAGAAATAATCATATGCGTAATAAGCAAAAGACAATGCGCAAAAAACTTCACGTGCTTGTTATTTTTAGCTCTCGAGAAAAGATTGTGGAAGTGCCGTAATCAGCTTGTTTCTCTCAAGCTTTTTACAGTTTGTTGCTTTGGGGAAAATGGAAGAAGTGCGTCATTGCTGACGTAAAGAAAGGACAAGGCGTTTTGCTTTAGAATAAAAATTGACGGCAGTGAACTATAAACTACTGCTCGCAAGCAAATAAGAAAGAATCACTAACATCACTCGACTCAATAACACAGAGCTTCAATTAAACCGCAGCGAGATTATCTCACTTATTTTTAGGTTTAAGCCATTTGTTGTCTGGAATTTTTTGTCACGTTTGGCCTGACATTTTTGAATGTGACATTTAAATTTCACTAAGTACACTGGTGTGCAAAATTTAAGGACCAGTCAGATTTTCACCTGTAGCTTCTCATAGGAGTGGTCTGGATATAGGAAAATATATCCAGACCACTAAAATATATACATACCAAAGGAACCTAGTGAGGTACAAAAAGGATGAAGGAAACAACACCGACACAACAACGGAAACAAAACGACGGTAATGGCAACATAGCACTGGCTGCCATCATACAGATGCATCACTTCCAAAGATGGAACAAAGGGAAGAGGTGGTCCTCAGTAGGAGATATGGCCACCCCTAATGTCGATGCAGACTTTGCATCGCCTGTCCATACGTAGAACAATGTTGTTAATAAGTTCTTGCGGTAACATCGTCCAGTCCTCTGTCAGCGCCATCTTCAGCTTGTGAACATTTTCTGGTGGGTGTGGACGTGTCGCTGGGCGTCTCCCCAGAGAGTCCCATATATGTTCGATGGGATTTAGATCTGTAGAACGGGCAGGCGAATCCATACAACAATGTCCTCAGTTTCCAAAAGCATATCACAGCCATAAACACGAACTTGGGGCCAATGGCACCTTGGAACAGACGCACACGGGAAAGGATTACCTCAGTACATCAGCGTGCACCGGTTACAGTATCGCTTTCCAATATCTGCCTTCCAAACGAGAAAACCTCGCCCGCCATATCGATCCCTTTCAGTGATATTTGCGGGGGTAATACCGTGTGCCAACCTCTTGCCAGATTAGCTGACGTCCAGAATCGCTGCTGAGACTGAATCTACTCTCATCAGTAAAGAGCACCTTAAGTAAAGATTTTTTGGTTGTAACCTTTAGAAATAGTGTTGGCCCCTAAGTTTTGCACACCAGTGAATTACCGTTTAGATTTTACGATTTCTGAATTAAACGTTGCCTAATGAACTACTTTTTTCTCAAAGGAAAAGTTGTTCTCCCTCCTCGGTTTAGCCTACAAATATCATGGGTGTGCTTCGAACGTAAACCGATTTGATTTGAAGCAAATAACAGACGAATACAACGATTGTACATGATGGTGGCTTTTCTATAGGCGAGGTTACATCTGTCGTTGTACAGCTAGCTGTAAAACGACAGAGGTAAAGTTCCTACGTTATCACTTCTATTTATGTGCTTTTGAAAGACCTTCCTTCATACGTTTACTCAAAAATTACAGTCCACCGAAGTTGAAACACAGTATCTTCTATAGTTATATATTTTAATACTATTCGTATTTGGAGTCACCTTGAAAATGCCTGCTCATTGTGTTTTGATCGGTATTTAACGTATTGAAAGGCCCAATTAAATCAAATAATTTCAATGTCTTTTATATATATTTTTTTCATATGGCACAGACCAAAAATAAGACGCAGTTGAATTAAGAAACATAGCTATATCAATGGATAAAAGAAATTATTTTGTTCCAAAGGATTATTAACAGTTGTAATAAAATAGCATTTAACATTGTAGAACTGGACAGCTTAGGTAAATTTAAGGTTGAATAATCAACTCCTTGCTGGACTCAATCGACATTTACTTCAGGTTAACACCGTCTAACCTTTCACATTTCAAATAAAGACAGATAAAACAAAATGGAATTGTTTCAAAGCAATTCTAGTTTACTAGGAGTTGGTTTTGCAAATTTATTATAAATAACAAAACATCAGACGAAATAGGACGGTGACCAAATGCTTGAAATGGTGGAGACTTATAAGAACACATTACTAATTCCTTAGGGAAATATACGGCAAAATGGAATTCGCATTCAGCTGTTGGTAGTTCATCGCTGCATTGTGAGAAGTTAACAAATCTTTTAGGCGTTAAACAGAATATATTTCTCGTGCAGGAAAATATCTTTGATTGGCCCCATTGCGTGAGCGTGCTGGGAAGAGACAGTAACCTTGAATAGATGGAGGAAAGTCGTCCGAAATTTGTCAACCTAACCAGCAACCAGGAAAGAAAAACGGTACCAGTTCTGAGAATCCTGTACAAATGTACGTCATTGACTACCTTATTTCGTAATGTAAGTGATCATGAACACCACAGCGTGTTTTGTGTTTGCTTGCTGTTGCCAGCTTATAATGGGTTAGTGCACGTGGTACATCAGATAAATCGAAAGGCACATGATTACGGGCAGGAATTTCAGCATCACGGGACTTGCAGATGAGAACTTTTTGTTTTTAAACGAACCCTGACTCCCTTTAACAGGCGGAGTGTGCTGATTGGATGGACGAACATCACTTCCTACCTCAAGAGGTGGATAAAATAAAAATAAAATGTTGCTTCTTCGTACCAGTGAGTGTTGTGTTTTTTTCGGATAATGATGATAACGTCTTGATAATGAGATACTGAAGGAGATTAGAAGATACAATGCTAAATATGCCGGTGTCGGTGATGAGCTTGATTACACTCGGGGTGATTTAAGAACTTTCCTGTCATTAACAGTTGCTGTTAATGACAGGGCAGGTCTGCAGTGTGTGCAGTTTGTTAACAAAAATTCTAACGTTCTGAATAAAAAATCAAATGGTCTGGCATTCTCCAGAAGGGGCATTCTGTTGCTTTAGTGGCTATATAGATTGATGCCTTCTACTGGTTCTTTCCACGTATGCGGTGTTCTTTTCTCGATATATTTTAACTAGTGGTCAGTTGTTGTATTGAAGGATTAGATTTAGGTCATCAGGGGAGCATGCGTGCAAAAATGACACATAAGAAGGATGCCTTGTTTTCAGCTGTCTTACTTCTGTGTGGACTCAGAATCTTTGAGCAAACATGGCGTTTATGTCATTCGCCTCCGTGTTCGGGGCAAGCCTAGTAACAAAGACTTTAGCTCGGGTTCTGACAGCTGTAATATTGAACCTCCTTGCCAATTAACCATCCGTTGTGAAGTTTGTATGCGCTGTATCTACATTAAAATTGTAGTTCGGAGATTGTGTAGAGGGATAAGAGTTAATTATTCCGGGTCTGGCTATTGTGTACATTTGTTATGGAAGTTGCTCTTCGGTTGGTAGCCTTCGACATACTCTGATTTTGCTCTCTCCCATAAGTCTTCTGGGATAAGGTTTTCCTTATATTCCCGTTTGATGCATATGTCAGCCTGGGATACTTTTCAGGGCACACTCTACCAGCCTCACATATGGCCGGAGAATAAGAGCTAAATAGGTTCTCTGGTAAGGGAGATGGGGCTCGGGTAGATCCTTGTTGCATATATTCTACCAGGGGCTGTTGCTCATGATTATCTGTCATCGGTGGTTGCTGGATAAATCATCTAGTTTCTTTGTTTCGCTGATAGGGAGTGACGGGTCGAGGGATATTTAATATGGCATCTTTTGGTTTATGTTCCACCAATGGTTCAGCATTAATAGCCGAGGAGGGGGCATGAGCTTGGGCATCCTGTCCGCTTCTATGGTGTATAGCGCCATGCTCTTTCCGTTCAGGCTCAGAGGTTTGAGGCACTCGCGGTATTGTTTGGTAATCTAGCTAACCCCATAGCGTCATACAACTTTTCAAGACAGTAATCTGGCCTCTTAGTGAGCAAATTTCTTGTTTTATTTCTTCGTTCTGTGCGCGGAGTTATTAAATGACAATGAGAAGGGTGGACAAGCACTCGAAAATTTGGGGGGAATTTTTCTTTTAAATTATGCATGTATTCTTCGGCCTGGATTGCAAGAGGTTTAAGAAATTCCCCAAATACTTCATCTGTTACGCATTTGAGCATATGTTTCATGCCACTGAAAAAGGTTGTGTTCGACTGATTAGCCATAGCCTTAGGTGGGTTTGCCTGTGGGCTGACAGGGGGATTTGCATAAAGACAGTCCTCGGGACAAGTATCACAAACAAGGACGTTTAAAATGTCAGAATCGAGTCCTGAGCTCGTGTGTTTCTCTTTCGCATCCTTTACACAGTCATTTGTTCGTTCATGGCCATAATTTTCGTGATCTTTCTCGTCGTCTTTATTATTTTCTAAATTATTACTTCTTCCATTGTTTCCCGAGTCATTGTGTTGTGCATCAGCCGTGAGGTGAGAGGGCAGCGTACCACTCCTCCGATGTGTTGCATTCTTCGGTCGGCGAATTTCTTTCTCCCTGCCTGGGGGAATCAGGATTCTGATTGGAGGTTCTTGCAGCCCCCGTTTGTTTACTATTTAAGCAGCATTATCCCATGAACCCTTTCCTCTTGTTGAGCGATAAGCCCGAGAGGCTTGAGTATCCAGAGCATAACAGGCATATTCTATTCTTTGACTTACTGCAAAGTAAGGTTTCATCTGCGGAATTATTGCAGAGATCACATATGCCAGGAGTTACTGCGCTTGTCAAGTTTAAGAACTGATCCGATGGTTAAGATTGCAACAAGGTAAGAATGCGGGAACGGTTTCGTATTTCCGCTCCAAATGTAAATTTATACACACGATCCAAATTAATGCACATTGAAACTGTCCAACGTTCAGTTTCTTAACAGAAATGTCATGAAATCTCCTCAGGCACTGTAATGGGCTGATACGTATTTCTTCTTCTTCAAGAGGAGTGTTTCCATTTACAATAGGTTTCCACAGTCTACAAGTTATTTCTTGTTAGGAATTTTTCCCACCACAAAGTGCGGTTCATGGTGTCTTGATCGGTTAAGTCTCGGGCTGTCATGCACTCCCGTACTCCATCCATCCATCTCCTCCTAGGTCTTCCTCTTCTCTTTCTTCAGGGAGGTATCCATTCCAGGATAGCCTTTGGTTATCTGTTTTCTTGCATCCGTTTTGCATGTCCATACCATGTTAGACGCTTTTCTTTGGTGGTGTCAATAATAGTCTTTTTCGTTTCCCTTTTTTCCCTTATGTCTTCATTCCGTTTTCTGTCTCTTCTAGATGTTCCTGCTGAGCGTCTCCAAAAATCCATTTCTATGGAGAGTAATTTCTTTTCCGCTCGCCTATTCAATGTCCAGGTTTCCGCTCCATACAATAGAAGACTTTGTACAATCGTTTGAAATGTAAGTTTCTTTGTTTTATTTAGGATATTTTTGCTCCACAGAACAGGGTTTAATATGCCGATAGCCTTTCTGCTCTCTGTAATTCTCTTATTGATTTCTGCTTGGGATGATCCATCACTTTGTAAGATCGATCCCAAATATTTGAATTTATCGACTTGTTTGATTTTAAAAATCTGAAATATTTAGAACGTGTCCTGGTCATGAAGACAACATTTCAGTCTTGCTAAAATTGATTTTTAGACGCCATTGTTCATATTCCTCAAACAATTGACGACATGCATACTTTGCATCTTCTAAGTCTCGTCCTATCACCACCTGATCGTCTGAAAAAAGTAAATTGTGAATATAGGTGTTCTTATTAATCGGCAATCCCATTTTATTACATTTTTTTGACCAGGATCTTAGGCAGATGTCGATATAAATTTTGAAAACTGTTGGTGACATGCAACAACCTTGTAATAAGCCTTTTGAAGTGTGGAATTCAAGTGACAAAGCTGATCCCACTTTAATTCTGCATCTATTGTTCCTGTAAATTGCCTTAATAATGTCCATCAATATTTGCCTCTTTCAGTGCTTCCCATAAGAGTTTTCTAGGAATACTGTCATATGCCTTTTCAAGGTCAATGGAAATCGTAAAGATTTTTTTCCCATTAGATTGGCATTTTTCAAGGATCTGTCGTACTGTTGAGATATGGTCTATACATGACCTCCCGCCTGAAAAACCACTTTTTTCTTCTGATACCTGGATTCGGGCTTCTAAATGGTTCCTGGTCCATGTAGATTTATGTAGATTTGCTGGTGCAAATGTTAGGGTGTCCCGTGTTCAATGGGGTCTCTCTAGAAAAACTTTAAGGATCAATTACAATGCCGTTTTCCTCCCTCTGGTCACGTACGCTGCCGGTGCGTGGTCAATCACTTCAAAGCAAAACTCGCCTCCTTGCAGAGAACCATCACGCGATGTATAGTTAAAGCATGCAGAACAGTCTCGACGCAAGTTTTGCAGTTACTGGCCGGAACATTACTTTTAGACTTGCAGGTTATTTATAGAGGATTTTTATAGAGACTGAAAAATCAGATTGATAACGAATTTCTGGGAATTACCGTCAACCTTCAAGATGATACTAAACGAGAAAGAAGGAGACTATGGAGCGAATTAGTTAATATATGTAAGTCGTCTCGATGGGATACAACTTCCGTTGGTGCAACAACGAGAAAATTTATACCAAAGTTTTATTTCTCCTGTACAAACCTGTTCGATTGTGGTGCTCCATGGACATATTCACGTCCTACCTGTTGACAGGACATGGTTCCATGAACCACAGTTTTTTAGGTTCAATTTGTCACAAACAGACCTCTCTTCGTGTACATCTCTAAAAAGTTGGGATCACATCTTGTTTCATTGCTCCCTATATGATAATCTCAGACTTCCTCTTCATACACTTACTAATTTTCAACTAGGACAGGAGTCGTCTCTGCTTCAAAGCTCGGAGTCATATCTGATTCTTCAGGCTTTCGCTCAAGGCATATTTCTTTGAAGGCGTTCAGTGTCGACAGATCTCAACAGGGTGCAGCACAATGGTCCTGCTGATGCACAGCTGGTTACATCTCCTTTAATAATGAACATGTAAACGGAAATACACAAGAAGTGTAATTTTTCCTCTGTTCTGGCTAGGCCTACAGACAAAATTAGGTTCTTTTCTCTTTTATTTTTTTTAGCAGCAGCACCACTACTTTCTTTCTTTTGTGTATTTATTATTATTATTATTATTATTATTATTATTATTATTATTATTATATTTATTTATTTATTATTTTAATGCTATTTTTATTATACATGTTTTGTTTTATTTTATTCTACTTCATTTATTATTTCATTTTTATTCATTTCTTTTCCTAACAGTGAGGTAATTTTCCTTGGTGATTTTAATGTTCACAACTCCAGCTGGCTTCCGTTTTTATAGTCACACCGACCCACAGGTCGAGTGCTGAGGCTTTTGCAATTACTAATGACCTTGAACAGATTGTTCATTTACCTACAAGAATACCGGACAATGCTAATCATAAAGCCAATACGCTTGATCTTTTTCTCACAAACAACCCTTCTAGGTACATGGTCGAAGTGAGAGGTCCTTTAGGCACTTTAGATCACAACTTGGTGATTGTCTCTTCTCCAATGGAACCTTTATCTCACGGCTATTCCCAACCTCGTGTTGTTTGGCATTACAAGAATGCAAAATGGGACGACCTGAGAGACTTCTTTTCTTCTTTTCCTTGGTCGGATTACTGTTTCAAAACTTCTGATGTCAACGTTTGCTCAGATCGTGTCAGTGAAATTATTCTTGCAGGAATGGAATCCTTTATCCCACACTCCACTTTAAAATCTCGTCCTTTACCTAAACCTTGGTTTTCCTATAAATGTTCTAACGCTGTTCAAGAGAAGAATGTTGCATATCGTAATTGGCTTGTTTCTAATTCTTCGGTTTCATTTTCTGCCTACATCAAAGCTCGCAACAATTGTAAAGCAGTTATTAAATCAGTCCAAACTAGAGTTTGAACAGGCTAAGAGTCGAAAACTTGCTTCTTGCCCTAATGGTAGCCGAGCATTCTGGTCTCTTGCCGAAGCTATTGGCCGCAACTTTTGCCCATCTCTGCTCCCACCTCTGTCCAAACCAGATGGTTCTATTGTCAATTCAGCCAAGGATAAAGCTGATCTACTAGAATCCCATTTTTCTTCCAGCTCATGTATTGATGATCTTGGTAAAACATCTCCCACCATTCCCAACACGCTCCATTCAATGCCTCCTGTGGTCTCCCGTCAAAAGGATATCAGAAGGATTTTAATGAATCTTGAGGCTAAGAAAGCTCCAGGTCCTGATGGTATTTCTCCACTTGTTCTCAAAACCTGTGCTCCTGAACTTACTCCTATTCTTTGCCGCATTTTTTCACTCTCTTATTCCAAAGGTGTTTTTCTTTCTGCTTGGAAATTTGATCATATCCAGCCAGTTCCTAAAAAGGGTGACAAATCCCTCCCATCCAAATATCGTCCCATTGCAATTACCTCTACTCTTTCTAAAGTAATGGAGAAATCAATTAACCGCCAACTCTTAAACTACCTAGAAACCTTCTGTCTGATCAACGATCGCCAGTATGGATTCCGTCAGTGTCGATCCACTGGTGATATTCTGGCTTATGTTACCCATTTATGGACTAATTCAATGGAAAGGTTCGGTGAAACACAAGTAGTTGCTCTTGACATCTCAAAGGCTTTTGATCGTGTTTGGCATAAATGTCTTTTAAAGAAGCTTCCATCTTATGGTTTGCCAACTGTTTTTAGTAATTGGTTATCCAGTTTTCTCTCTGATCGCTCACTGAGGGTGATGGTAGACGGCTCTCTGTCTTCTAACTTCTCCACTAATGCCGGTGTCCCCCAAGGTTCAGTTCTTTCCCCCACTCTTTTCTTCTTGTATATTAATGACCTTCTTCCATTGACTGGAAATCCTATCCATAGTTTTGCTGATGATAGCACATTGCATTCCACTTTCCATTTTGAGAAACCTTGTCCTGCTCAATCAGCTTCAACTTCTCGAAAATCTGCTACCAATTCCTTAAATGCCGATCTTCAGGTAATTCTCCAGTGGGGCAAAGGCAACTTAGTTGATTTCAATCCTTCTAAAACTCAGTCTTGTCTTATATCTCGCAAAAAGGATTCTTCTGCTCCTATGCTTATCTTTAGTGACACTCCGATTTCTAGGCAAAATGATATATCTCTTTTGGGGATTACCCTGACTTCTAATCTCTCTTGGCACAAGGACATTACAAATATTGCTTCCTCTGCATCTAAAAAACTTGGTTTTCTCTTTCGCTCTCGGCGTTACTTTTCTTCCAAACAGCTGCTCACTCCGTATAAATCACAAATCCGCCCTGCCATGGAATATTGTTCCCACAACTGGGGTGGTGCCCCCAAAACCTCTCTCAGTCTTCTAGATTCCATTCAGAAGAGGGCAGTTAGGTTAATTAATGATTCATCTCTAACAGAGTCTCTCCACTCTCTTTCTCATAGACGTACTGTTTATGCTACATGCCTCTTCTACAGATACTTCCATGGGCACTGTTCTTCTGAATTGGCTTCTGTAATTCGCGCTCTCTCTTTCAAAACAGTCCGAACACGTGCCGCCACCAGCCAACATACATTTACTGTCCAACTTCTAACTCACAGAACCAACTTTTCATCTTCCTCATTTATTCATTCAACTGTCGTTTTCTGGAACAACCTTCCTTCATACGTATTTCCTGAATATTACAATCTACAGAAGTTCAAGTCCAATGTCATCAAATATCTTCTTTCGTCTTCTCATCCTCCAACCCAAGCACGGTATTAAGTACTATAGGTTCTAATACCTCTCGTGTTTGGGGTTCACATAAAAAAAAAAAAAAAAATATATATATATATCCAGCACCATGAGTGGTCTGGAATGGGCCCCCAGATGATCCTGACCTACCTTCTGCCAACACCAATTGGGTCAGTATCTCTTTTGATACAGTATGTAAAGCACGTACTGTCTCTTTTGAGACAGTACGTGCTTTACATGGACTGGCCCACACAAACCTACGTCGGTCACATTTCTGACCCTTTTATAGTGTGGTACTATTCTTCACAGAGGTGAGATGCGGAGTTGAACCGACGTTCTAGGATCCGCCCTTTACATATACACATGTTCATACGTGTCCATAACCATCTTTGCGTGGACCGGGCCCTAACCATTAAACCACCTTATTCAAATGTGTCTTCACGATGTTGGCGGGATGGAATTTATTTTTGCTTTCCCTCCAGGTGGATCCGACTAAGGACTACATCTCGATTGTTCAGTGGTACGATATTACATGACTTCTGGATGCCATAAACATGTTGTTGGCATCAAGAAAAACATAATCTTTTGTGTATAGAGGTAAAGGGAATATGGATAACTTATTGTGGAGCATGAAGATCCCTCTCGTGCCGTATATAGATGGCATACCTGAATGTAAATCCTGCTGTGAAACCAGGAGGTTCTAAAGCATTTTGCCATACAATGACGTCTCTATGATGTCCAGCTGATTGGTGGAACAGAAATGGTTATTTTTTCGTTCACGTGATACGAGTACATCCTAGAACAAATGTCTGAGAGACAACCTGCGTGTTTTGGAACTAATTTCATAGAGGAATATACCAAACAGCGTGCTTAACCCACTTAGTATTGGCAGAAGTGGCTGCGATCGCAGTCTTTTCACCCTGTGACGAAAAGTCCGCCCCCCCCCCACACATACACCTTAGAATTCTGTAAATACAGGGGGAATTGGTTTCAACTGTCTTTACAGAATTCAGTGGGAATTTCAGGAATTTCCTAAAGAAATTCTGGTTAACCATTTGGGTAAGACGAAAATCGACAAAAGGTTATATGCAGTTTGCAGGCAAAATACAGTACACAGACGCCTCGCCTCGTATTCTTATTTGCTTTTAGTGATTGGCTTTATTTTACTTTATTTTACAAATTGCCCACCTTGACTGACCTACCTGAATTCAGTGTTTAATAATGACACAGTAGGTTTATGATATCTATGGTTTTGGTTACATCATCGATTTCTTTTAGATTTAAGCGAAAGTGTAAAGAGATATTTCACTTTTTGTATTTTTGTAATTTTGCATTATTAAAAATAACCATGCGCCGTGTCTTTGGGGAAAAACTCTTTATTTTTTTTTCGCTAAATGTGCATTTTCTTGCTTTTTTTTTTTTCAGAACATCTTGGACAATAACGTTTTCTAGGGGAAAAGTAATTTATAGTAGCCTAATGCAGCTTAATTTCTTATACATCAAAGAAGCGACCAAATGGTTCACTTACCAAAATGACCTTCTAACGGCTGATCGGTTGCTTGTGGCATTCATCGTGAAAGCGGAGTGAACAGAAATATGCAAGGACAAAGACGGAAGAGACGTTATACCTGAGTGGTTGGTACTTTGCGTGAGTTCCCTTTGACGTTATAAGTTTCATTCTCGGCAAGGAGCACAGCGAATGCAGCGGAAAAAGATGCCCACATTAAGTACTAATACTTATCCCACTTGTGAAATTTAATTTGGTTTTTAACATTACAAAATCTGTGCATTAAAAATATGGAACGTTTACTCTTTATGGCATTCTCGCAATAACAAACAGGAAGCATTTAATACGAACATTAAAAGGATGAACGTTCTCCACAAAAGTTCCTGTATGTTGAAGGAAACACCGAAAGCACTTGAAAATCTCTTCTTGTTCAATGAATTTAATCCCTATGCTAAAAAATCGTACGCACGCTTTAATATTCACGACAAGTATTTCCTTTTCCTGATGCTGGAATGGCATTATCGGTGATAGCAGAACGTTACGAGTAATAACATTTAAAACTTTGATGCTTAATTTGTGTAATACTTAGTGATTTCAGATTTTACGTTCCTGCTTCCTCATATTTCCAGTATTAAAAGCGAATCGTTATGCATTTTATCCACTGATCTGAAAATTTATATTTTGAGATCAGTGGGTAATACGCATAACACTAAAATTTATATTTATCACTTCAAAACCAGTAAGCACCGGAACAAATTTAAATCTTAAAATTCGTGCGCTTATTCATTGCCCACTTAAAATTATAAATCGAAAGAGACCGTCTTACCAAAAAGTGATTTTGACCCCAAACGAATCGACCCATTTTGTATAAATTGCTGGTTTTACAATATTATAGTAGTACATACATGCAAATAGAATTTAGAAAGATAGAGGTCATTTATTGCAAAGATACCACACGGTAACACGGCCTAAATCCCACCATGGACTAATGAATTCTCTAAGGATAAAAATTTCGAGTCTCCCATCAGATGCCTCTTGTGGTCTTCCGTCAAAAGGATATTAAAAGGATTTTGATGAATCTTGATGCTAAGAAAGCTCCAGGTCCCGATGGTATCTCTCCACTTGTTCTCAAAACCTGTGCTCCTGAACTTACTCCTATTCTTTGCCGCCTTTTTTCACTTTCTTATTCCAAAGGTGTTTTTCCTTCTGCTTGGAAATTTGCTCATATCCAGCCAGTTCCTAAAAAGGGTGACAAATCCATCCCATCCAATTATCGTCCCATTGCAATTACTTCTACTCTTTCTAAAGTAATAAAGAAATCAATTAACCGCCAACTCTTACACCACCTAGAAACCTTCCGTCTGATCAACGATCGCCAGTATGGATTCCGTCAGTGTCGATCCACTGGTGATATTCTGGCTTATGTTACCCATTTATGGACTAATTCGATGGAAAAGTTCGGTGAAACACAAGTAGTTGCTCTTGACATCTCAAAGGCTTTTGATCGTGTTTGGCATAAAGGTCTTCTAAACAAGCTTCCATCTTATGGTTTGCCAACTGTTTTTAGTAATTGGTTATCCAGTTTTCTCACTGATCGCTCACTGAGGGTGATGGTAGATGGCTCTCTGTCTTCTAACTTCTCCACTAATTCCGGTGTCCCCCAAGGTTCAGTTCTTTCCCCCACTCTTTTCCTCTTGTATATCAAAACTGGAAATCCTATCCATAGTTTTGCCGATGATAGCACATTGCATTCAACTTTCCATTTTGAGAAACCTTGTCCTGCTCAATCAGCTTTAACTTCTCGAAAATCTGCTACCAATTCCTTAAATGCCGATCTTCAGGTAATTCTCCAGTGGGGCAAAGACAACTTAGTTGATTTCAACCCTTCTAAAACTCAGTCTTGTCTTATATCTCGCAAAAAGGATTCTTCTGCTCCTATGCTTATCTTTAGTGACACTCCGATTTCTAGGCAAAATGATATATCTCTTTTGGGGATTACCCTGACTTCTAATCTCTCTTGGCACAAGCACATTAAAAATATTGCTTCCTCTGCATCTAAAAAACTTGGTTTTCTCTTTCGCTCTCGGCGTTATTTTTCTTCCAAACAGCTGCTCACTCTGTATAAATCGCAAATCCGCCCTGCCATGGAATATTGTTCCCACATCTGGGGTGGTGCCCCCAAAACCTCTCTTAGGCTTCTTGATTCCATTCAGAAGAGGGCAGTTAGGTTAATTAATGATTCATCTCTAACAGAGTTTCTCCACCCGCTTTCGCATAGACGCACTGTTTCTGCTGCATGCCTCTTCTACAGATACTTCCATGGGCACTGTTCTTCTGAATTGGCTTTTATAATTCCCGCTCTCTCTTTCAAAACAGTCCGAACACGTGCCGCCACCAGCCAACATCCATTTACTGTCCAACTTCAAACCCACAGAACCAACTTTTCATCTTCCTCATTTATTCATTCAACTGCCATTTTCTGGAACAACCTTCCTTCATATGTATTTCCTGATAATTACAATCTCCAGAAGTTCAAGTCCAATGTCAAACAAATATCTTCTTTCGTCTTCTCAACCTCCAACCCAAGCACGGTACTAAGTACTATAGGTTCTAATACCTCTCGTGTTTGGGGTTCACATGAAAAAAAAAAAAAAAAAAAAGAACCTTAGACGAACTGCAAACGACTGTCCTGAAGACTGGATTTCATTGCCCCTAGGAGTCAATAACACATTTATTAAGAGCATAAGATTCTGCTGTGGGGATTGCTAGACTCCCTGAGTACTCATATCCTCTGCTAATGTCTACAATATCTTATGATAGATACTTATTTTCACCTAATCGACCTAATTTGCATATTTAAAAAAATGTAAAACTTCACCACAAGTCCATGTTCAAATCATCAAAGTTCATTGATTTTTTATAAATTATTTTAGTAAATTAATAAGAGGAGTTTACCTCAATATAGTACGTGGAACACTTCCGTCGATATAGTACGTGGAACACTTTACGGAAGTGTTCCACGTACTATATTGAGGTAAACTCCTCTTATTAATTTACTAATATTATTATCAACGTAGAACATATTGAGTATTACAGCTCTGATTCATACTATCTAATAAATTATTTTGTAAACTGTTGCACGTTTTCACGTACACCAAAACTGTTTCTTATTTCATTTTACGAATTTTAGTCACTGCAGATTTGGTTGTTATTTTGTTAGAGGAAACGTACCAAAAGGTAGTCTGATCACGGACAAAGCGAAGTACATATCTATCATCTTTTATGTTCAAAGAAAAAAAAAAAAAAAAAAAAACAGAAACATTTCAGGAGATGGGTGCAGTATCGGAATCCTATGGAGCTGTCAAAGTATTGTTTTAAGTATTTCATGTTAAATTCCGCATTTACCAGCTTGTCATCTAAGGACTAGTAGTAGAAGGGAGGGGGTATGTGAAGAGCGGAGGGGTTAATCATGGAAGAAAATTGTTACACAATTAGAAAATTGGCTCATGAGGTCTGTCCGACTATCGATTCTGTGAAAAAAAGCAAACAAAAAAACTTTATGCAAAGTCCTTTTGCTGTAATGCATCGATTACTCGACACTTCCGTAAGATGTATAATTGCATAGAGAAACCTTTAACTGCGAAAATTATCAGAAGGATTTATGCCCCCAAACGGTTGCTAAGGGGTTGGCAGCAATCTACCATTTTATCCCGAAATCAAGGAACATTCATTTGCATGTGTGTGAATGATTTATTTTGCAGTTTATTTTTTTTTTTATTTCCTATGTTTTATGGTAACGATACAGATCGTAAATGGTCAGGAACCTGATTTAATGGTTCCTCATCATTTACGGCAAAACAGTGCTTTAGCAAATACTGCTTTGCCAATTAATAGTTCTAGAAATATTTCTCTTCACAATTTTGCAAACAAATGAGAATATCTTGAGATGCCACTTCTACTTAAATAAGTTTGATTTCTCGTAGTGCCCTATGCATCAGCTGGAAAACGGGCACATTATCCAAGTCTACCAGCCTGTTTCTTGTACTATGTGGGTCAAAGTCAGCTTTGGCACTCTCCTGAGATTTATAACCGTAGTTGAAGGTAGACACATATTCAGGATACCACTGAGTTAATTTATCGTACACGGAAAGTTCACTGAGCAGTCCAAGATCACCTCCTAATTCCGACGGCAGGTATGCTGGAGGGATATGTTCGTGTAATGACTCTAAGTTCTTTCCATGTAGATGCAGCTGAAAGAAAACAAGATTTTTTTCAGTATTTTAAAGCTAACCAGAGATTAATATGTAAAACTTTATTCTGCACAAATCTGGAAGTGAACTGGCACTCACTTAAGTCATATAGAAAATAAAAGAAGATCCTGTGAAAGCCAAAAATTGTTGAGCAAAAGACAAAATTGTTGTAACAGAGCGAAAAATAAATAATAATAATAATACAATACAATACAATTTATTTTTTATCAAGAGAATTTGTTTACAATAAATGAACTTGTTAAGAAAAGTAAATTTCTTGAAAACAAGTTGTAATTCTTCATTTACAACAGTTTTTGCATATAAATTTGTTATCTAACAGAAAAGATAATGAAATCACAACACACAGTACCTTCCGCACTGCTAACAGAGATAGAAATTTATCTGCATAGCAATTATAATCTACTCTACCATTGAGTATCAAAAATTCTTATTTAGAATTTTAATTTGGAGATGTGGTAACTTTTCCTGAGCCTGAAATCAACACTAGCCAACAAGTTATTTATTATGTTCATTGTGTGCCTATCTCCAAATCTATTTAGTACCCTAGGGTGAGGCAAAACAATTGCTTTTGGGTTCCTTAAATTATGTGAGAAATTTCTTTGAAGATTCGGCTCTTCATAAATAGTGTTAAGATTCTTCAAGTATAAATTTAATTTCAGTTTTTGAATTGGATAAAGTATTTTGTATTTCAACAAAATTTGCCTTCTCTTACTCAGATCATTCCAAGAGTTTGTCCCCATTAAAAGTTTCAGAATCCTGTTAAGAAAGTTGTTTATTACCCTTATTTCAGTTATATTTACTCGTGCCCATATATTTACTAAATAATTGAGTTGTGAGTCCACTAATGCATAATATAACGTAACTTTTGTTCTTAGATTTTACTTATTCTTAATGTAGTAAAAAAAGTACACATAAAATCTCATTTTAGTACAGATTTGTTATATGCATTACCCAACTTAGACTGTAGTCCATCCATAACCCAAGGTAACAGTGATTTGAAACTTCTTCCACAGTTTGACATTTCCAATTCTGGAAATTCTGATCATTTGGCATTCGTGTTTATGTAATTTAATAGAGGGATGTATGTCCACGGTTTGATGAAGAGGTCTAATTACCAAAAATTTGTTTTTTCAAAGCTGAGTGCCAATTTATTATCATGCAACCAAGTTTGTAAATTTATTACATCCTGCCGTAAATATTTTGCCATTTTTGTCAGGTTCTTTCCAATTGTATATAAGATTATATCATCTGCATAAATTTTTATAAAGGAGTTCTATATTACTTCGAATATGTCATTTATATAGATGTTGAACCTGATTGGCTCAGCATGAGTGCCCTGCGGTACTCCTCTCTTTACATTATATGATTTTCCCTTTGTCTTTTCTACTTCAGCTCTGATTTTTCTTTTGGTTAAATAGGATGTTAAGAGTTGAGTGATTCTTCCCCTTATACCATATTTCAGTAATTTCTGTTTAAAGATTGGGATGTCAATTAAGTCATATGCTTTGGTCAAATCTATAAATAAAATCAATATAAGTTATTGTTGTTTAAATGTAAGTTTAGAGAGTCTATTAAGTTCTCTAATAATGTCTGTGTGCTCTTGCCCTTCTGATATGAAAATAGAGAGTTGTTTAACAGCCCATATTGATGTAAGTATTTGCTTATATGTGAAAAAATATAATTTTCTATTATCTTATTAATAACTGACTGTATTGTTATCGGTCTGTAATTGCAAAAGTCATCTGGTGATCCATTTTTATACATTGGACTTACCTTAAATGAAAGTAAATTTATATGATAACTTCCCGACTCTAACATCCGTGCTATAAACTCCACCAAGGAAACAGAGAACTGCTCTTTGTTTCTCTTTACTTCGGTTACTGTAATACTGTCCAGTCCATAAGATTTCTTGTTCTTTAACTGTTCTATAATCTTAAGAATTTCAATATATTGTGCATTTAAGACTACACAAGAGTTCACTATCTGAGGAAGATTATCTTGTTGATTAAAGGAATTTTGGAAATAATCAATATAATATCTGTTGAGATCTAATAAAGCTTTGGCAAACCTATTTGCAGCCTCATATTGTTTGTTTGTACCATCTATCTTTTCTAATAGTGTTTTAATTTGGTTTCCCCTTGTTTTTTTCTTCCTTGTGCTTACAGGTTATTTAAAAGGATAAATGTTCTTGTATTTAAAAGGATAAATGTTCCATTTATCCTTTTGTGTTATCTGCTTATCCATAAACAGTTGATTGTAATAAGTGTTTTTTGTTTTCTTATCATACCTGTCAATTTATTTCTTATTTATTTAATAATTTATTATTTATTATTTATTTATTTATTTATTTAAGAAATATTTATTTCCTATCATACCTGTCAATAATAATAATAATAATAATAATAATAATAATAATAATTATTATTATTATTATTATTATTATTAAAATCAGTTTATTTACCACAAGAAACCTTGGATCAACCAGATGGCTCTGTGCCGGAAGGGTGTGAATATTTGCAGAATGAGGTGAGAGGAACACATGGAAAACATACAAGAGCACATGCGTGCTCGACCGGGAAATTTACAAGATTCAACTTACAAATCCATGCAAACAAAAACAAAGTATTTCGTCATATACAGATGATCAAAGGAGGCGCAATGGCCCAGTGGTTACGACACTGGACAACCAGTCTGATGGACCCGGGTTCGAGTACGGCCTTGGCGAAAGCGAACGCGGCTCCATCACGCTGGGAGACCGGTATAATAATAAATAATAATAATAATAAAATAAATAAATTAATAGTAATAAAAATTAATAAAAAAAATAAACATCGTGAAAGTTGTTCCAAGGACCTACCTACCCCAAGGTCGAAGTGGCGGACAAGGCAAATTGTTGCGCGGTCTGGCGTCACTCCCGAGAACTACCACTGGACATATGCCGAAGCTAAACAGGTCCACCTCCAATAATGGATGATGTCGCAGAGAAATATTAACCATACTGCATCGAGTGTGGCGCAGGATAAAGTCATTCGTGTTCAGGCCTTCGGCCGAGGGGTCGGTTAGAAAAATCAGAGACGATCTTCCGAGGAAGACAGTGGAGCGGATGGCGCGGTCCTCCCTATGGCTACCACAAGAGAAGGATAAGACCATCCAGCCCCACCAAGTGGAAGTGCTTCCTGTGCAACTGCGCTAGTGACCACCCAGGAAGGGAGAAAACGCCAACGCATGAAGTGGAGCATCGAAATGAGTACGTACATCATGCAAGCATACTACGAAATAATGAAGCTGGAGACCGATATGACAATTTACAGGGCGTAGACCCTACATAACAAACTAGCAACAATAGATCTCACAGCGAACACCTACAAGGAACTCCAGAAAGTCGCAATCCGGAACACCAGTAGGATAGTCCGTGAGTTCCTCGACGAACAGTAACACCAGACATAACAACAACCACCCTGTGTACTTCGTAGCAATACCCGTCACCAGGTGGAACCACCAATCAGGGAGAAATAATATAAGAGCAATAATAATACCAGTAATCGACAACTACTGGTACAAGAAGCTCACTTGCACACACAACCACCTGGCAGAGCAGTTCACCCAAATGATAAGGCACCCAGAGACAATATCGAAGTTTCTCACTCAACGAATAACATATTTGAAGCCTAAAGACGAAGATACAAGAAACTTGGCGAAATATAGGCCAATCACCTGCCTCCCAACAATGTACAGGATCCTGACCAGCTGCATAACCAGGAACATAACAGACCACTTGTAGAGCCAGAGCGTAATGGCCGAACAACAGAAAGGATGCAAGCGGCTGAGCAAAGGATGTAAGGAGCAATTAACCATACATGCTGCAGTTATGGAGCAAGCATACAAGAAGCACCGCAACATGTACACAGCCTACATCGATTACCGAAAGGCTCTCGTCTCCGTGCCTCATAGCTGGCTAATAGAGGCGCTGAAGATCTATAAAGTCAATCCGATAGTGACAAACTTCCTAGGAGAAATTATGGCGAAATGGAGTACCACCATTAAGGTTGGAAACATCACAACCAGGCCATTCCTAAAAGATTCCTCCCCATCAGGAGAGGAATCTTTCAGGGAGATGCCCTGAGCCCACTGTGGTTCTGTCTAGCACTTAACTCGCTATCTACCATGCTCAACAGTAGCAAGTATGGATAAAACCTCAAAGAAGGAAGGAAGAACCTGTACACTCTCATCCACCTGATGTATATGGATGACGTCAAGCTCTACGCGGTCGATAGTTTGGTGGAATTCAAGTCGAAATTGGATAGACACCAAGATGTGGAAGGTATGAATAATAGATTTTTTAATATTAAACTCATCAGATTGGCAGTAAAGTTCCGAAGAGTT
Organism: Mastigoproctus giganteus; assembly: GCF_048544385.1. Taxonomy (NCBI): domain Eukaryota; kingdom Metazoa; phylum Arthropoda; class Arachnida; order Uropygi; family Thelyphonidae; genus Mastigoproctus; species Mastigoproctus giganteus. The sequence goes on along the minus strand of NC_143585.1, from coordinate 10,803,979 downwards.
CTTGCTTCTCGCAGTAACTCGCCAATCTTGTGAGTTCCCCCTATTAAAGGTTGGATCAGGTATGTGCTAAGCCACAGTTCAACTAAGGCATTGAGTATACTGTGTCCGCAATTGCGTGTACTCTTAATTTGGTTTACTGCTCCCTGGACGAATCACCTAGTCATTGCTTTTTTGTTAACCGCGTTGATATTAGTATCATTTCATCTCATACAGCAGAGAGAATAATGTCGTGCATATTATTTTGTTGTTGTTGTTGCATGTATTGTTCGTGTTTGGAAGTTTAGTGGAATATTTTTTTTCCAAACTTACTCGTGTGCCGGCTTATCTCCACTTAGATTTACACACCTTACAGTTTCGGAATAAAATACAGGATTTCGTAGGAAATACGACATACCACTTACCTTACTTTGGAGATGTTCACTAATGAATGGCTTTCCAATTGCGCACATTGCCTCGGAACCAATTGGTTGATTAAGAACATGCAGTTGCATGTACTGTATGGGAATAGCATCCTGGAACCGGAAGAAAAAGGAAATTAAACATTTTAAAATAAAGTAATGTTTATTACGAAGGTTAATAAATATCATCGCGATTTCTTCAAAGTTATCATTCAGTAGAATGGACGTGGATTTTTCTTTTGTAAAATAATAAGAGGAGTTTGCCTCAATATAGTACGTAGAACACTTCCGTATGATACTCTCCAGAAATTAAAACGGAAAAAACGAAAAAATCGACAACTTACCGGTACATTTGAGTAAAATATAAATAATTAAATAATTAAAAACCAATTTAACACAATTCAAATCAATTTAAAACAATTAAACATCAATTTAACGCAATTAAAAAGAATCTAACGAAAATTTCAAAATGATTTTCCTTCCTAAAGCTGACAACGCTTTTCGACCGTATGTCGTGATCACAGGAATGAAAATTACCGATTCGGGTTAAATCTGATACTTAAATACAGATTATTTGTCTTCGCGCATGCGCGTAAATGTCCTCGCATCGGAGACCAAATATGTCCGCCGAACATTAACAGAATTCTCGTGTAATTTTATTTCTATGGTTTCTGCAATCAATAGTCGCGTATAATTACGTTGAACGTTAAGTATTTTGGCCTCGTTAAATAAAAAAGTATGTTTTTCGTTAATGGCATGAAAGGCTAATTCTGACTCTGCTGAACGAGAGCCGACCGGGCTAGCCGAGTGGGTAAAGTACCTGCCCGGCAACCCAAAGGTCGCGGGTTCGATTCCCGCCTCGGGCTTGGATCAAAGTACTGCAAAAACCTTGGGAGGTGCAATATGGCCACAGAAGCCGATGCGCCAACAACTACCAAATCAAAAATCAATCAAAAGCTGAACGAGAATGAGACTTCACGAACATAGGCTTCGTGTTGATTTACACGAATATTCAGAGAAAATCGCGTCGAACCTTGGTAAGAAGAGTCGCAATCACCGCAAGAAATGTTGTATACCAGATCATTAATTTGTGTTGCGAACGCGGAAAGAACCGAGCGATTGTTCAGTATAATGTGTAACTTCCGTATTGGCCTGGCCACAATTTTAAATCCGGTATCTTTAAAGAATCTGTTAAGCTGTTTGTGCCACTGTTCAACATATGGGACAGAAATAAAGTATTTTTTGATATTACTATTGTTGATTGGTGTAGTATTTTGTATCCTATCTTTAGCCTGTACCCTAATTCGGTTCATTGTGGCAATGGAATAACCCCTGTTTAAGAACCTGCTAGTTAATATTGGTATTTCTGAGTCCAAAGCAGATTCCGTCGTTGAATATTTATAGGCATTTAGAAATTTATTAAAGATAATCGATCTTTTGTAGGTGAACGGGTGATAGCTATTATAATGTAGAAGCATACCGGTGTTTGTAGGTTTTCGATAGATGCTAAATTGTATTTTGTTCGAGTCCAGGGTAAGCATGAAATTTAGAAAGTTTAATGACTTTGTATCCGTATCCTCACTTTCCAATGTAAATTTGAGTCTAGAATGAATTATTAAACGAATGTAAAATGTCTTGGATAGTACTACTATCGGTAATAACTAGAACATCGTCTAAATACCTCCCATAGTATGTGATACGTGGTCGAAAAGGTGTCAAATGTATCTGCTCAATCATTGAGAGATAGATCTCTAGATCTCTGACATTAAGCCACTCAAGCTCAAACCCATTGGTAATCCAAAAATTTGTTTGTACACCTTGTCTCGAAAGGTGATGTAGTTGGCCTCAACTAACAGTTTAATTAAGTGAAAAATTTCCTTATTAGTTAGCTTCGTATAATTAATCGGTGTCGAGTTTTTATTTAACATATCCCAAATAATATCTAATGTGTATTCAACGTTTACATTCGTATAAAAGCGAGGTAACATCTAATAAGAATAAATTGTCATTGTCGCCGAGTCTTTAAGATTATTAAATAATGTATCGTAGTTCTTAATCCCAAATTGTATTACCTGTCTAAAGGGTTTTATAATGTTATATACATGTGTGGCTAAGGATGAAAATGCCGAGTTCCTGTATGAAACAATAGGTCGAATAGGGAATCCAGTCTTGTGTAATTTTACCTGACCGAAAAGTGCAGGAATATTGTATGTTCTGGACTTCAATTGCTTTAATTGAGCCATAGTAATGTAGTTGTTTTTTCGATACATAGTTAACGTTTTATTGTATTAAACGAATGTAAAATGTCTTGGATAGCACTACTATCAGTAATAACTAGAACATCGTCTAAATACCTCCCATAGTATGTGATACGTGGTCGAAAAGGTGTCAAATAAAAGGTGGCTAAGGATAGGATACAAAATACTACACCAACCAACAATAGTAATATCAAAAAATACTTTATTTCTGTCCCATACGTTGAACAGTGGCACAAACAGCTTAATAGATTCTTTAAAGATAACGAATTTAAAATTGTGGCCAGGCCAATACGGAAGTTACACACTATACTGAACAATCGCTCGGTTCTTTCCGCTTTCGCAACACAAATTAATGATCTGGTATACAACATTTCTTGCGGTGATTGTGACTCGTCTTACCAAGGTTCGACTCGATTTTCTCTGAACATTCGTGTAAATCAACACGAAGCCTATGTTCGTGAAGCCTCATTCTCGTTCAGCAGAGTCAGAATTAGCCTTTCATACCATTAACGAAAAACATACTTTTTTTATTTAACGAGGCCAAAATACTTAATGTTCAACGTAATTATACGCGACTATTAATTGCAGAAACCGTAGAAAATTATTAAATTTCGCGAGAATTCTGTTAATGTTCGGCGGCCATATTTGATCTCCGATGCGTGGTCCTTTACGCGCATGCGCGAAGACAAATAATCACTATTTAAGTTTCAGGTTCAACCCGATTCGGTAATTTTCATGCCTGTGATCGCGACATACGGTCGAAAAGCGTTGTCAGCTTCAGGAAGGAAAATCGTTTTGAATATTTTCGTTAGGTTCTTTTAATTGCGTTAAATTGATTTTTAATTGATTTGAATTGTGTTAAATTGGTTTTTATTTTTTTAATTATTTAATTATTTATATTTTACTCTAATGTACCGGTAAGTTGACGATTTTTTCTTTTTTTCCGTTTTAATTTCTGGAGAGTATCATACGGAAGTGTTCTACGTACTATATTGAGGTAAACTCCTCTTATTATTTTACAAATATTAATATCAACGTAGAAAGTATTGAGTATTACAGCTCTGATTCATACTATCAAATGGATTTTTCATAAACTCGGTTCAGCTACTGTAAGATTCAATAGTGAGTGCCCTAATTTTAAGTAATATGCATGTGCCAATAACCACATATCCGAGGTGTAGGAGGGGAAAGAGAGTAACAAATCTAAAGATGTACTGGTTGCTTCGAGTATGGCTGCCAAAGTCGGCAAATTCCTGACGTATCTTGTTGTAACGTGCTCTTGGGAGGCGAAGTTCTCAACCCAAGTAAAACCCAGAATCCGATCAAATTGGTCAAACCCATGCTGTGTCTGAACTATAACTGCATTCTTGTCTAGATGATCCTGCAGTGCTCGTTAGTGAAGGGAACAAAGGGACGCTCTTACTAGGATAAGATTCAGTTCTACACACTGCTGCGTCTGGAGACCAGACACCTGGAAGGATCAATGATTGGGATGTTTAATGCTTTGAATGGTGAGCATGGTGAATTATTTTTTATTTATTTTTTTTTTTAGGAGCATTAGCAACTAAGGCCATATTGCTCCGGGGATATGCGGTGGTCATTCCTGACCTTTCTGCATCCTCTGTATTTGGTGGAGCATGGTGAAAGCTAAGGAATCCATACCCTTGCCCAGACTACATACACCATATACACACACGCACGCACGCACGCACGCACGCACACACATGCATGATGCATAAATATAAATTGAAAAGGAAGGATGTAGGAAAGATGTGAGAAAATCTGTTTTCAGCCACAGTGATTGAATTTTCGAGCAAACTTCTACCATCTGGTATTCTAGACATGAATCGTTTGAGAAAATTGAAGGGAGAACTCGAAGAGCTGTTATAGAACACAGATAAGTGATATAAAAAAGTTCTGCCGTTCCCCCCCACCTTTTTTGCCCGAATTGTGTACGTTTGCTTTCTTCATCACTTGCAAAAATATCATATAGTATAATTTATTCTTCACAAAACTCGGCATCTCTCTCTCTCTCTCTGTTTCCTATATTTATACAATTTATATGAGAAACTAATGTTTCCACCTACCTGGCATATTTCTGCAATTTTCCTTAATTTTCTGTAGTGAAAATATTTCCGGACAATACCCCAGTGCAGGCCTTGGAGGTCGACAATCCCTATTGCTCCGTTGATCTGAGTGACTGCAAAATGGGCACACCAATCGAGAAGTAAGAATGCAGCACGACAAACCTCGTCGAAGGTTATATTTGTATAGTCCAGGGTATCTGGAGTGGAAAGACATTTTACTCGCTAACTGACGAGTAATATTAAATGTAATTCAATATTTTGGACTTCCCACACAAATTTAATTTCCCAGTTTTCTATCCTTACTGTGATTTTTTCGTCTTTCATTTATATTTCATATAAATTCTCTATTAGAATTCAGAAAAATTCCAGCAATAACTCCAGCATGAAGTTGTTCTCGTTAGAAGGTGTAGATATGGTGTTCATGGTTTATGATATCCCGATCAGCAAATTCAGTTTTACGAAGCCTTTTACACATCTCGTGGATTTTGCCTCCCTTGTTAAAAATCTGTGATTAAGAGCAATTACATAATTACGCCTTTTAACATTCATTTTGGTGTTTTCCCTTAAAAAGTGAATATTTGATTTCATTATTATCAAATTCTACTCGTGCAAATGTTAAGGAATGTACACGTTTTTCCACTTTTGAAGCAAAATGTATTTATAAAATTGAGGAAAAGTATGTCAGGTTAACGTGCTCTATCTCGAAAATAAAGTTCGCACTAAAGGTAGCAACATGTACTTCACCCCTTCTTCTAAAAATCTCAGTGAGAGAGTGTGTTTACCAGAGATCCCTTATTGAGACGCTGAATAATGGGCTTAAGTGTTATTCTCTGATTCGGTTAAGTTTCGTCCCCAAGTGCGAATCTGGATGCTGTTATACACTGGTATGCAAAATTTAAGGACCAGTCAGGTTTTCACCTGTAGCTTCTCATAGGAATGGCCTGGATATGGAAAAAGCATACCAAAGGAACCTCCTGAGGTACAGAAATGATGAAGGAAACAACACCGACACAACAACGGAAACAAAACGGTACAGAGGGACTTTATTCAAAAATCGTAACATAGCACTGGCTGCCATGATACAGATGCATCACTGCCAAAGATGGAACGAAGGGAAGAGGTGGTCCTCAGTAGGAGATATGGCCACCCCTAATGTCGATGCAGGCTTTGCACCACCTTTGATCTTATCAACAACATTAGAACAATGTTTTTGTTGACGGGCAATCCAGACACACAATATCCTCACTTTACAAATGCATATCACAGTTGCAGTGCGATTGGGTGTGGCGTTATCATCCATAAACACGAACTCGAGGCCAATGGCCCCTCGGAACAGAGGCACATGGGGAAGGATTACCTCAGTGCAGTAGCGTGCCCGGTTACAGTATCGCCTTCCAGTATCTGGAGTTCTGTACGTCCATCCAAGATAACGCCTCCCGAGACGAGAACACCTCGACCGCCATATCGATCCCTTTCAGTGATGTTTGCGGGGTGATACCGTGTGCCAACCTCTCGCCAGATTAGCTGACGTCCAGAATCGCTGCTGAGACTGAATCTACTGTCATCAGTAAAGAGTACCTAAAGTAAAGATTTTGTGGTTGTAACCTTTAGAAATAGTGGTGGTCCTTAAGTTTTGCACACCAGTGTATTTGGACAGAACGTGATGCGCCATATCAGGGTTTCAACATATATGAAAAGGACAGTTTGATGGTTGGGGAATGAAGATGGAGGGAACTATTACTATTAATCGAAAATAATCTTAGAGCCCTTGGTGCAACTGGCCCTTATTTCCTTTTATGAACAACAACGCATTCCCAAAAAGAGCTCATTTTAAGAATTTCTGGAAAGTAATGGTATCCAGAGTGTGCTTAGCTGATTGGTTGTTGTAGAGTTCTAGCCATATCAGCAAATGAGGCCATTTGGCACCGTATATAAAAGTCTGTAATTTGCTTGTGTGTTCTGTGGCCGATTTCGTGTTTGCTGGAAGAAAATTCGGAGTTTTCGGGAGAAAAAAGCCAACCTGCCATCGCCTGAGATCAACTAACTCAGCCACGTTGTGAAAAAGGCCCATACAAATTCCTCACGTCATTGACGGGATTCAAACTCAGTTCTTTTTTAAGAGCCTAATCTTAAAATTCGAGAAAAATAATAAAATTTTGAAATTTATTATATTTTAAACAGACAGCATTAGGAAATTTGCTTGCGTTTCCACAGTTGTTTGTTTCAGTTAGAGAGCGGATTAGCGTTGGCAATAGGGGGCCAGTTCGAACTAAAATTGAACAATAGGAGTGTCAGTTAGAAGCCGTTTTGTTTACGGTAAATAGAGCTGGTGCTACACTTGAAGAAAGTGAACAAAGGGACATTCCCCCCACCCCCCCAAGAAAGGGTTAGGACTCCAAAGAAGAAAGGCCCGGAATTCTAGAGCAAGCCAAGATCTGATATTATAGCGCTGAATAAACAGGCCGACCCCGAAGTGCGCTCTTAAATTTCAAGGGCGGTCACTTCGAAAAGGCGTAACGAAAGGGGTAAGTGAATGAACAAGGACGGTCGAAAGACGCGTTCAAGAAATTTCTAAGCATCCTAATGTCCCCGCTACGACGAAAGGAGCCCGACCTATCAGAACGTGGGCCGAGACAACGGTAAAAGAATTGGGCGAATAACAATAAAGAAGTAAAAAGAGAAAATTAATGGTGATTGGTCAAGAGAAGGGGAAAAAGGGATGAACAAAAAGGAGAGAGAAAGAAGAGTGAAAGTGGAAGTCAGACAGAATTGTTGGAGAGTGAAACAGAATTTTTTTGGGCAATAAGAAAAGTGTGTTGTTGGAAAGTGTGTGGGGGGGATTTTTGGAAATGGCACAGTTCAGTGGGTATTAATAATAGTACAGTGAGGGAAACGATTCAGAAGAAAATCGGCTGGAGTTCCAAGGAATGGCTAAAGCAGTATCCCAGAAGCAAAAACCTAGTATTGTGGAGAGAACTAACAAAGAACGCAGTCCAGAGATGTGCTCCTAGTGAACCAGTAAAGGCCAGGCCCCAGGAAACGACCGCTGGAAGGAGACCAGAAGCCTGAAACCCCCATCGAGGAAGAGGGAAGAAAAGAGAAAATAAGTCCCCAAAATTTTTTGATTATGTTAACTCGAAAAAAAAAAAAATGGGAAAAATGAATAGGACTGTTAGACAATGAATAGGTTGAACTATTCATTGTCTAACATCCATCTGTACTAGAAGCGAAAACTTTTTATTTTTGTTGCTCAGAGCCAAACTATAAATACAACTAATGAGCTTTCGGCTGGGAGGCAGCCTTCTTCAGATTGAATACATGAATGGCAGTTGGAATAGAGATGTGCACTGCCAGGATGGTGCGTGAGGCGCGTGGTTAATTGTTTGATGCTTGTGGCTGTGACATATCGTGGTGACGTGGCCAGCGTTTGTCTATGGATAGAATTACTGCCTCTGTGATGGGGTTAACTTGGCAACCACTGTTCCTGTTCAAGGAGGCATCCGAGCATTTTATATTTAACGATTCCAACCAGGTGCGCTTTAGGTAATGGTGGGACCTGTCCACAACCACGACATCGCGGTGTGGGTCGATGTCGTGGCGGGTTGTCCAGACATGCTCGGCGATAGCTGAGTGTTCTATATCTGCCAAGCGGATCGCCCTTTTATGTTCTGAGAGACGTTTCTCGAGTCGACGTCCAGTCTCTCCAAAGTAGCAGCTGGTGCAGTCACGGCAAGAGATGCGGTAGACCAAACCGCTCTGTAGAAGAGTGGGGACGGCTGTTTTTACGTTGGAGATAAGAGAACGCAGTTTCTTGCCTGGGAGTTGGATGCACTTTGTCCCATATGATTTTAGAATTCTACCGATCTGTTGTGACAGGTTGGGGTAGTATGGGATAAATGCCCTCGTGGATGACTCGTCCCTGTTGGCGTTGTTGTTGGTCGTCACGTTGTCGCGTGCCTGTAGATCACACCTGTCAAGGACGTCGATGGGATAGCCACACCTCGTAAGGTCTACTTTGACTCTGGTGATCTCTTTGCGTCTTTCATCTGCGGAGCTGGAGTGTGTCCAGGCGCGAGTTAGCAAGGTTCGGGCAGTAGAGAGGAGGTGGCCCCGCATGTGTGCTGACCGGAAGTTGGTAAATTGGCCAGCACACATAGGTTTGCGATAAACTGCCGTCTTCAAGCATGTGCCTTCGCGCCGGACAAGTGTATCTAGGTATGGTATAGAGTTGTTCGACTCCAGCTCAATCGTAAACTTTATGAAGGGCGATAGTGAGTTGAGGTGGGTTAGGAGTCGTTGACCTGAGTCTCTAGGGATGACAACGAACACATCGTCTACATAGCGACACCAAAAGGCGATGTGATCTGGCGCGTGTGTAAACGCACGTCCCTCTAACTCCTCCATCACGATGTTTGCTGTGACAGAGCTGACAGGGGAACCCATGGCTGTGCCATGTATCTGCTGGTAGATGGAGTCGTTAAACATGATTGCACCCCCTGTTAAGCACAGTCTGAGGGCGGCGGAAATGTCATCAGGCGTCAGCCTAGTTCTGTCGCTAAGGGTATCATCGTTGTCCAAGAGTTGTTTTGCGCAAGAGATGGCAAGTTCCACTGGGATGGAGGTAAATAGTGATACTACATCGAACGAAGCCATGACCTGATCTTGTGAGATGGATAAAGAGTGGATCCTTTCTATGAACTCAACACTGTTGGAGACGGTGTAGGTGGTCTTGCCAACTAGAGGAGAAAGAAGTCTCGAGACAAACTTGGACAGCTCGTAAGTCGGTGATCCACAGCAGGATACAATTGGTCTTAGTGGTGTGTCTTCTTTGTGCACCTTCGGCAGGCCGTAAAACCGTGGGATCTGACACCCGGAGGCACGGAGGTGATTACGGGTTGACTGTGCGATTTTTTCTTGTTTCAGCCAGCTGTTGATGAGGATATTCACCTCTGACTCCCATCGTTCCAAAGCTCTGTTGGGGTTAACGGCTAAGGGTTTGTAGACGGAAGTGTCTCGTAAAAGCAGTAAGGCTTTCGCCATGTAATCAGCGTGGTTCATCACAACCGTACGGCGGCCTTTGTCCGCCGGTAGGATGACGATGGACGAATCCTGTTTCAGTGCCTTGAGGGTAGAAATCTGCATACGGCTGAGGTTTGAAGAGACGGGGAGAGCATGGTGTAGAACTGCTGCAGTCTTCAACCGGATAGCGTTGGCTGTATCTTCCGGGAGGCGTGATAAGCTCGCTTCCACACCCAAGGCGATGTCGGTGATCGGTGGGTGCTTTGGAAGAACGGCAAATGTCATGCCAAGGGTCAATAAGTTTATTTGTTCTGCAGATAACTGCTTGCTGCTTAGGTTCAGTACAAAGTCCGTACAATTTGTGAGAGGGGTATTATGCTGGCGACGAAATTGTTGGGATTCATTTGTAAACGAATGTACTGTATTATAGGTGTTATTGTTATTAACAAATAGCCTCTGCTCAGAGGAAACAACCACTAGTTTGTTCATAACCCACTGAAGGCTCTGAAGGGCCAGGGAATGTTGTATGCGAAATTTGATGTTGCCATGTAACAGGAGAGAGATGGAATGTAAGGTAATTATAGATATGTGTATGTAAATATATGTAAGGTTGTAAGATACTTTAGGGAAGTAAGTCAAAGATAAGTAAAAGGAGAGAGGGAATGATAAGTTCCCACTATTGTTTGTTGTAAAGCACTTTAAAAGAAAATAAAGATGTATGTGTGACTTGTATTAATTTTGTAGAGTAGAAAAGGCTATGGGTAACTGTATAATCATGAATTATTTAGTGTTTGTTTTCTTTGTGATCCTAACGGTGAAATAAACTTTGTTATGTTAATAATATATGTCTCATCTTTCAAGAGAAATACTCACAGCTCTATAGTAAATAACCAGACTTATCCTGGTTTGGGGAAGAATAAAAGAAAATCCTCATAACATGGAATCTTCTGATGCTGAAAAAGGTAAATAAAATAAATGTATTCAGCAGCCGATAGCTTGTGGACCTAGGAAGGGAAGGGACGACCTATGTTCTAGAATTTAAATGTACAGCAACAGCCTACTGAGGTTCCAAGGTAAACTGGAGGTAGAATAGAAAAATATAATTAAACATAAGTAAGAATTTTTAATCATTCAGTTCCCACCCGGTGTTTGGGGAGGACGGTGATTATCCAGAGTGTGTGGAACGGCCTTGCAGATCCCTATACCTGAAACCAATAAAATATGTCGCTGAAGATTTTGAGAGATCTATTGGATGAACTAAGGAAGTCTAGATGAGATAAAAGCTGCTCATAAAGAACAAGGAGATTTTTTTACTTGCTGATTTCCTGAATAACTTTGTTGGTAGAATTAAGGGTCAGAGTTAGAGTTGCAGTTTAGCGTGGATTGATTATACCTATATTCATATCATATACCTTTATTTGTGACATGAATTTTGTATGGTTTTCTGTGAGTTCATTATTATTACTTATTCAATTTATTGCTTTTTTCAATCACCACCTGTATGGGGGTGATTGTAATGCATGATTATCGATATTCTTGTTGATGTGGTATTCTTTCATGACACACAATGTTTGTTGTATTTTTGGTGGGTTTTATGTTATTGTCTAAAACGTGGCCCAGTTGGTCGGTGTTGAGCTGTTATGGCATTTTTCATTATTGAGAAACTTAGGCTTCTTGTTCAACAAACCAAAAACAAAAAAAAAAAAAAATAAATAAATAAATAAATAAAGATGTTCTTGTTCATACTCCGGTACGACGAACAGGTCACGAGTTTACAATAAATAATGAATACAATCGTATTTATTAGTCACGGGTTGGAACCACAGTCCGCTCAAAGAGTGTGTGCTACTGTACTCTGGACCATGACTACTTGGCTATGTGAGGGCTAGTAGTCACAAGTTAGAAAGCGTGGTGATTTGTTAAAAGCTTTTGGAGCTGAATTCCGGCAGAGGCCTAACAGTTAACAAAGCAGAAGTGTAGAAGTACATGACTTACCAAACTTGACAACGGCCATGCTTTCTCCACCGGGTGCACGGTAGGGTAATATTGTGACGAAATTCGTCCACAGAAGGGGACTGATATACTCAAAGGGTGTGGTGTTGAAGTACTGTTCGTTCTCAATGCGAGCTTTGTAATAATTCCTGATAGTGGTGAATGTACACGGTACATCGAAGAGCCTTGAACGAAGGAACATCAAAAGAAATTCACGGGATGTGTTTGGTTCGAAGTCCTTGATTCCTACAGGAACAGAAGAGAAACATCAGAAACTCCAGTTTTCAAATGCAAAAATTGAAATGACAGAAATAAATATATGTATAATTGTCATTTATATTAATGGTTCTTAATAAAATGCAAGTAGTAAAGCCATAGGCTTTTATGTCTAAGCTTAATAAACGTAAGATATTTGCATGTATATTAGAAATATTTATTGCAGTAATAAATGCGAATGGATAAATTGTAACATTGCCCTTCACGGCCACAAAACCAGGGATTAACAGTAATAGTACAATACGTAAGAGAAAAAAATTGATAAATTAAACATAAGAAAATACATATGTTGTCGAATAAAAGGAAATGCAGCTCAAAACTCAAAGTATAATAGAATTATATACTGTACATCACGGCGTAATGGAAAACTGAAAAGTTAGTAAGCCATCTTCATGTCATATTGCTTGCTTGCGACATTAAGGTGAGCTTCGAAGAGAAGGATCAGGGATAGGGAAGTACAATTTAAGGATGCAATGTCTGTATTCCCTGTCACAAGAAACTTATTAAGGCCAGTATCCAAAGACTGGGCACTTGAAAGTAGCTGAAATGGCAGTAAACTATCGGATAGGTGGTGCGGCACAGAGCTGGAGTCGCTCTGAGGGAAGTCTGAGGGACCCTCCAAGAGCACAAGGCCCACAATGATGGTGTTGAAATCTTGTCTGTGATCATTTTTACAGTCGTGGTAAGGCGTTTCACGATATTGGCGTTCAGAAATAAGATTGCACCTTAAAATTAGAGATTTCAAGGAGATATAGTGTTTATATTTCCTTGAAATCTCAAGGAAATGTAGCTTCAATGTACTCTCAATAAATTCTCTCTGTGGCTATCTCTGAATGGCTTGTCTACTAATTCCTCGAAGTGCAAAGTAATCTCTTTCTCATCCGGCAGATCTCCACAACTAATAAATACGGAGTATAGTATTAACTCTGTGATCATCGAAAGGCGTGACCAAGTTAACGACTCGGGGATTCTCTTCTCCAGCAGTGCTAAATTCGATGCTCATGTCCTTAAAATCACCAGCAAAGCATTCAAAACACTGGGATTCATCAAACGGAACACGTACATGTTCAAAAACTACAGATATGCGGTTATCCTTTATAAAACTATTGTTCTGCCAATCCTTGAATTCAGTTTACCCATCTGGAATCCTCACACAAAGACTTTAACTAACAAAATTGAAGCAGTCCAAAAAAAAAAAAAAAAATTGTCCGTTACCTTACGTACCGCAATCCTCTATTCTATCACTCAGTGTATTATGAATCGCTGTGTGATTACTTTCATCTGAGGCCTCTGTGCACCAGAAGAGTTACTGCTGGCATCGCCCTTCTAGCCAAAGTAATCACTGGAATTTACGAAGCATCTGATATCCTGAGTAAAATAAACTTCAATGCTCCTTGTAGACAAGTCAGGAACCTTACACCGTTTCGCCTTGACTCTGCCACTACGGACTTTATGAAGTTCAGTCCACTGAACAGAATCAGCAAATGACTCTCTCATTGACTTCTTTGACAACTCCCAATCACTGATGAACTCCATCCACAAGTTACCCTCTTCACTTCAAATGCCAAATGACTAGCTCTCATTTAATTATTGTAGTTTATTATTATTATTATTATTATTATGTGTTTTATTATTTTTCTATTCTCTAACTGATTAATTATTACGTGTTTTACCGGTAACTTCACTTAATGCAATCCTCTTTTCTACATATGATTTTAATGTTTGAATCTATGTCAATGTTTATCTTCCTGTTCGATTTCATGTTATTGTTATCATGTTTATTGATCTGATCTCGGATACACTGTTAATGGTTACCTGTTGTGTATCTTGTTATTAATAAAAATAAAAAAAATAAAATAAAATTATGTTATTTCATCGTTTACAACTGTCATCTCTTTAGTAAATCCAGCGATATTCCTTGAATTCGAAATGAATGGTACCATTGTAGTGCACTTTTTTGTCTGCCTAAATTGTATATTCCAGAGATGATGATCATATTATGATTTAAAATTCAGTTTATCACGTAAAGTTATATTATATCAAATATCATAAAACAATATACGCAATAATCTTTAAGAATTGGCGTTACTTTACTTTTAGAGACCCGTGTAGTTAATGAACCACATCACAAAGAGGTCAATCAAAGGGAAAATGGAGAAATCCCGGAATTGTGTATTTTGTATTAAATTATATTCTTCTTTTAAAAGGAACAGAAAAACCATAACATTTAAAGGCATTAAACATTATGCACGAATGAAGATTTATCAAAATTATTATACGCAAATAATTATCGGAAGAAGCATGGTTTTAGTGATCTCTTTTGGAATGCATTCAACTACATACCTCTTAATAATGTTTCAAGTTCTCTCAATGACGATTCCTTTGATGACTGATCCTCGTGTAGTTCCCTGGCTGCTTTTTCTATGTCCGTTGGAACCAAGAGTTCGTCTTCGTGAGCCCTGAGTGTCATCGGTGGATCTTTCGGCGCACTGGAACTCATAATGGAGTAACGAGGCCTATCGAAGTGAGGGCAAAACTGATCACACAACAATTCACATACACAAAAAAATTCTTCTTTCACAGAAGTGTCCAAGTTTAAAGCTTAAAAAGTCAAGAGAGTTAATAACACAGGAAATATGTATGTGAAAAACGTTATTTCTTCATTACAGATAAAGTGGATCTTGCCCTGAAGATTATCGCCCAATCGCACTCTTAAATATATGTTACAAATTAATTGAAAGAATGGTTTACAATAGAATCTCAACTACAACCTTCCAACACATACCAATTGAACAAGCGGGATTCCGACCAGGCCGAAGCTGTTGTGATCAGGTACTGGCACTTACTAGCTAGCCACATCGAGAATGGATTTCAAGATAAGAAGAAGACCATTGCAATCTTTGTGGACTTGACATCAGCTTATAACACAGTATGGCGACAAGTAATTATTCTGAAATTTTTGAAGATTATTACTTCTAAGACCCTCGCGATCCTACTTAACAATATGTTATGCAACAGAGTGTTTGAAGTACATTTAAACGGCAAAGTGAGCAAGCCTTATATATTAAATGATGGTTTACCACAGGGATCAGTTCTTGCTCCATTATTGTTTAATATCTATACTGCAGATCTTCCAGCAACTGATTCTAGGAAATTCATGTACGCAGATGACATACCTCTGACTGCCCAGTCTACTGACTTCGAAACAGCCGAAATTGTACTCACAAAGTATCTTCATAACCTGAATAAATATTTTCATACATGGCGACTTAAACCTAACTTAAATAAAACCGAAGTTAGCTGCTTTCATCTGGATAATCAAAGGGCTAATTATATGCCTCAAGTGGAATATAAAGGCCAACCACTGAAACATAACCCCTGTCCAAAATATCTGGGAATCACAATGGACCGAACACTGACGTATAAACAACACCTTTATAATATTGCAGCAAAGATAAAAACTAGGAATAACATCTTGCACAAACTCAGTGGAACAGGCTGGGGAGCAAACGCAACGGTGCTACGGACATCAGCCCTTGCCTTAGTCTACCCATTTGCAGAATACTGCTGTCCCGTATGGCTTAATAGTGTACACTCTGTAAAAATTGATACCCAACTGAATGACACAATGAGGACAATATCAGGCACCATTAAATCGACACCTTTAAAATGGTTACCAGTGTTATCTAACATCAATTCCCCTCATATAAGAAGAGAAACAGCTTTGCTGAAAGAATGGCAAAAATGTCACAGAAACCCTCAATTGCCCATACATCAGGATTGCAAACCCCAGAAGCCGGAGATATTGAAATCCAGGAACCCCCCATGGAAGCTAGGTGAGAAACTTATTAAGTCCCATTTTAATGCTGGTCAGACCTGGCGTGAAGAATGGACCACTTCAAATCCCGACCACCTGGGTTTAGTCAATGATCCATGCAGAGCTGTACCAGGTTTCAACTTATCAAGAAAGGAATGGACATCCCTGAATAGAATCCGAACAAGTCACGGAAGATGCAAGTTTTGGCCGCATAAGTGGGGAAAAACTGAAAACCCATTCTGTAACTGTGACAATGTGCCTCAGACCGTCTAGCATGTCGTCTCGGAGTGCCCAAAGAGGAGATCTGAAGGACCCATCCAAGATCTACATAGTGTTACTGATGATGCTATTAACTGGCTGAATAAACTGGACATTACATTTTAATTCATCAAAACGTTATCTATAATTTTCTCTGAAAATATTGTTTTTGGCCTATTCTAATTTATTTATATATTTTTTGATATTGTCTGTTACAAATTTATCCTCATTTTGCCATACGAAATAATAATAATAATAATAATAATAATAATAATAATAATACAGATAAACTGCTATTTTTAGTTGTTTGCATCTTATTTTCTGTTTGGAACCAAATCTAAGATTTACTTATGTTGGTCGATTGAAACGACACTGGAACTGGAAGTCAGTCGCCAAATGAGGTAATCTTAATTTTCTTCCAGTACGATAAATGATACTACTGCCTAGTTAAAATAAAGTGTTACACAAAATTACTAAATTGATGGTGGAAGCAGCATAGCACAGTTTCTCGCATCATTATTTCTGCATTATAAATTAATTTATTTTTTGAATTAAAATAATCTCTGCAGTACTACAAATTCATATTACGTAAAGTGATCTATCCGTGCCAAAGCACAGTCTTTATATTCTCGAAATTTGTGTTAACCTGAATTCTACTTTTCTTGAAACGAAAGCACTTAATAAAGTAAGAAACGAAAATACCTTACTGCCTTGTAGAAAATGCTGCATGCGTTTATTCGCTGGATAAAAAGCTGTGAATATACAACGCCCATAATCTTGTGAAACATCCCAAATCAAAGTCTCGTAATATTCTCTGAGACTGAAGTTACAGATTTTTTTCTTTCCTATTTCGTTAATATAAATTAGGATTGCTTCTGTTCACCGTGAAGGCAGCTAAAGGAAAGAGACTTGTATATAACTAGAACTATTCGTTGATTGATTTTTTTGTTTATTGAAGGAAGAATAGAGACCTTCAAGAGTCAAAACCATGCATAACTCGTGCACTTTCTTCACACCAATGGGTTCAATTCATGTTCCTTCTTCTGTCCGAGACGATAGTTGAACCAAAGCCATTTCTGAACGGTGTAGCATATTGGTGATCGAAACCGCTGTCCGGCCACGAGGGCTTTCTTGAAAGCAGGTAAACGGGAAATTTCAAAATCTCAAATTTGTGCGGGACATCACCCAAGTCCATAGATGCTTCAGTTCTGAGTCAGGGCTTTCGAAACCTGTCCCACTACCTTCAGGAGGTAAAACTACGCATAACTCATGTACATACTTCACATCAATTGCTTCAAATCCCGTTTCTTCTTCCGTCCATGACGATTCTTGAACTAAAGCCTCTTCTGAACGGTGAAGAATATCGTTGATCGCAACCACTGTCCAGCCAAGAGCGACTTTTGGAATCAGGTAAACTGGAGATTTCAAAATCTAAAATTTGTGCGAAACACACAAATAATTGGAGCAGCTTTTGACTCGCCCAGAGATGCTCAAATTATGCGTCAGGGCTTTAGAAACCTGTCCCACTACTCTTGTAGCATGCACGGAAGCACATTTGATTGGACTTCTGTAGCGAATGGTATACGATTATCGTATCAGTATGACACGACTGATTACTGGCTAAAGTTAGAAACGGTACTTACCGGAAAGCAGGGATCACTCCTTATTACTTTCTGTAAGAAATCCCATTCAAGAGAAAGACCGAATTTAATTTCAGGTCTCGCGCTAACACTTGAAACTGCATTGCTTTCTTCTCTAAGTGTTTCGATGAAAGAGAAAAGGTCTTCGTCTGTACAGTTGCGTGAGTTCTTCGCTAAACAGGTAAACCTATTAAAACTATAAACAGGTTTTGTCGTTTCAATTTTCTTTATTTATTTTTTCCTTCCTGTACTGCATCTCTAAGTGAAGGCCACATGCGATGAAGAAAATGAGAACAGATTTCTTCACACGAATTCATTTTCCTTTAATACAGTGAAAGAATGATGGAAATCATCGACGGTTCCTTGAAACCTTTGTAGAATCATCGTTTTTTTCCTTCATTTAAGGAAAGTTCTGATGTATAATATTTCGTTAAATTTGCACCTGATGATAATTACAATATGTCCACTTGAAAACGAACCCATTGCAGAAATGACGTGCTAGGTTTCAAAACGATACAGTGTTGTTTCGCTGCTAATGACCACACTTAAAATTTCCTCGAAACCTATCCGTTTACTCTTTAACAGGAAGTTCTGAGGTTTTTCAATAAATATTTTAATGCATAATCGCGTGATGAATAAGATTGCATCAGTTTTATTGCATGTATTCAAACCAAACCATTCACTTATTATTCAATTGTAAGTTCAATTTTGAATTATGCTTCCGAAATTTGCGAAAACGTCAGACAGAACTGATTAAATGCCATTTAATAATTTATCGATACAAATTCTGAAACTTATTCGGATTAAGAAAGACTTTCAAGGGACCACTCACATAAAATTGTGGATTTGGTAATTTCTAAATAAAATATTTTTTCACACAAATTTGCATTCCAACGTATTAATTTATAACTGTAATGAAATGAAAGTTAATTGGCGAGTTCTAGTGACATTTTATGATATGCTGAAGTAGCTTTTTCTGTCTCGCTCTTAACTGGTTTATTCAATTGCTAAATAGAGGTTTCAGACGTCTTTTAATGCAAAAATATATCTCGAATAAAGGCCAGATTAAATCTGACAACTGAAATAGCTTTGTATTCTTCAAGAGGCAAATTTTGAGTTATGCTATAAACATATTGGCAAGAGCAAACTCTTTTGATTAAGTATCAGTATTCGCAAAATGATGCGAGGAAGAACGAAATGTCCCGAGTAGGGGCTGAAGGCGGTGAGCTCTCCTTTATGATCAAAATAATGTGCTTTTTTTACTGCTGCATGATAATTATATCTTAAATTGGATGAAATTCCCCAGAACACTGCTTTAGCCCCTCCTTTAGAAACCCTGGAACAGCTTTCCAGGGTTTCTAAAGGATTTCTAAATTCTAAAATATAATATACATTATATTTTCTGTTTCAGCCTTCTGGAACAGAAAATATAATGTATATTTTAAAATTGTTCTCGGATGTCATTGAGGAAGGAGCGAAGATTATAAATTGTTAATATATTTAGATAAAACCCAAAAGTAACTTGTTGACAGGCTGTGCGATATCCTTAACAACTTTGCATTTTCCTTATTTTTTTGGAATTTTGTGTTATATTATTTTTTTTCCAATGTGTTTTCAATTAATTGAGAAGATAATCCACAGAAGGCAGCAGTTTCTTGATTGTTCACAACCACAAATTGAATGATTTTCATTCAATTTGAGCTGTGAACTAATACTGAACATTGCACTCACTGGTCAAAAAATTAGAAACCTTTTGTAATTGGCGTCAACATATAATTAAACGAATGTTATGCCAATGTAGGTTGCCACTTGGTATTATCATGCGTTTCTTGGTATCAGTTAAGAACTGCAGGCTTTTCTGAGGATTCTTAGTCGATTCTCACATGGGGAAGACAGAGCATCTTTCCAATTTTCAGAAAGGTTCAAGCAGCTGGAGGTGGTATCATGGTATGGGGGCGTTCCTTTCGTAGGTACAGGGTCCGGATATACCGAAAAAGGTCCTTTTGCCTCCAATGAATATCTTTCGGTCATATCCGACCATCTTCAAAATGCAAAGATATTTCGCCAGGAGAAAAAGTTAATAACATTGTAGAGCACACATCATCTTTTAAGGGAACAAAAGGTGATATTATTGTACACGGTGGCACTAATGATTTATTTTTTTACATTCTTTTCATGTATAAGGGACATGAGAACCCTAGAAGTCTATATTCCCTGCATAACAATAGGAGGGTGTTTCCCCATTAAGATTAAGAGGTCTACTGAATTACTTAACCTCCTCATACCGGTGGAAAAGATCAAAATTCAAGTCTACGGGTGAAAATTTTATGGGCTTTGTTTCCACCGTGGCTGAGTTAATGGTCTCAGGCAAGAGTGGAATTGTTTTTTGCTCGCGGAAATTCAAGTTTTGCGTCCAGAAAACAGAATATTGACCTAAGAACACAAGCAATTTACAGACAATATACACGGGGGAATATGGCCTTAATCTTCGATGCTCCTAAAACCCTACGGCAACACTTCAACAAAAACTTACTCATCAAGTACAGGGCAATGTTGAAAAAAGTCGTGAGATAGGGTTAAATTTGAAAGTATCTGCAATTCTGATCATACACGATAGGAGGGAGTATATATTAGTATTAGTATTGGCCACCTGGTGCAAGGAAGACTGTGGCTTAGGCTGTACCAGCCAAAAAATAATAATAATAAATAAATAAATAACAATAAAATAAAATAACAAAAAATACAAAAAACTAAATAATAAGAATAAAACAAATTAATAATAAGAAGAAAAAAATTAAAATAATAATAATAATAATTAATAACAGGAAAGGAAATGGGCAACCTATGCATTTCCCTCCTCCTTTAGGTAATTATCCAGCTGACCTTTAAATTTCCCCAGACTGTCAACCTCTACCACCAATGTAGGTAACTTATTCCAGTAATTTTTAACTCGCTGTCTAAAATAAAACTAAAATAGAAGGAAGGGGATGAATCAGATTGCTCCACTTGATATCAATGGTTCAAATTTGATGCTCCTTCTTAGGTAGCTAACAAACTAAATGAATATTTTGCATCTACATTCACACATGAGGAGTTAGGAGGGTAATGCAAGAGGTGAACTAAACTCTGGCGGTGAGCTAGATGATTTTGTAAAAACTGAGAGGAAAGTGGAGGAGAAATTGTTGAAGATAAACATAAGAAAGGCACCTGGGGTGGATGGAATCTATCCAGTTATATTAAAGGAGGCGCCAAAGGAAGTAAGCAAACCTTTAGCCATAATTATAAGAGCTTCCTTGGACTCAGGGAAGGTACCCGTGGATTGGAGATGTGCAAATGTGACCCCAATCCACAAACAAGGATCAAACGGAGACACATGTAATTACAGACCTGTTAGTTTAACTTCTGTTCCAGGGAAATTAATGGAGGCACTGGTTAAAGAAGTACTGCAAGATCATCTAGACCAGACTTCAATTATAGCTCGGACACAGCATGAGTTTGCTAAGGGGAATTCTTGTCTGACTAATTTGATTGGATACTATGATGTGGTCACAAAGGAACTGGATGCACAGAATAATTTTTATATCATATATTTGGATCTCAGAAAGGCTTTTGATACTGTTGCACCTGGAAGACTGCTACACAAATTGGAGGCAAATTGCTGCTATGGATAAAGGGATGGTTGAGTAGGAGAAGACAGAGAGTGGTAATCAATGGACACTGCTCTTCGTGGACTAATGTTATTAGTGGAGTCCTCCAGGGTTCAATGTTGGATCCATTGTTGTTTTCTGTATTTATAAATGATATTGATGATGGTATGTCAGTCTTAATGTCCAAGTTTCCAGACGATACGAAGGTCGGCAGGGTTGTTAAAGACACTAATGACAGTACGCTGCTGCAACAGGCTCTAGAAAAGTTGAGCAGATGGGCTGACAGGTGGCAACTGAAGTTTAACTTTGACAAATGTAAAGTACTGCATATGGGAAGCAGTAACCCCAGAGTAACGTATCAACTGTTTGGTACTAAACTGACGGTGATAGAGAATGAAAAGGACCTGGGGGTAATTATGCAGGCAGATATGAAGTTTTCTAAGCTGTCTGCAAGAGTAGCTAATTGTGTCTTGTCAATAATATACAGGAATTTTTTTTTCTGGGATAAGGAGGTGATTATCCCCTTGTATAAGGCAATGGTCAGGCTACACAAACTGAGTACTGTATACAGGGCTGGAGGCCTAATTTTAAGAAGGATGTAGAGCTGCTTGATTGAGTGCAGAGAAGGGTAAAAAGATAAGAAAATGGAACAAAAGGTTGCTCTTATGAAGAAAGGCTCAAGTTTTTCAAATTACAGTATCTGGAGACTAGGCACCTGCGAGGTAATCTGATTGAGGTGTATAATGCCTTGAATGGTTTGAGCATGCTCAATGCTGATGGGATTCTTCCTCTTGCTCAGAATAATCGCCTGGCAAGGCATACATTCAAATTGAGGAAAGACAGTTGTAAAATAGATGGGCGGAAGTTTTCCTTTAGCCAGAGTGTGGTTGATTACTGGAACAAACTTCCATCTGTCGTTGTAGAAGTTGATAGCTTAAACAGATTCAAGGTAGAACTATACAAACATTTGGATCGAGTGGATGGGTGAAATGAGAAGGTTTTTTTTTATTTTTTTATTTTGGCTGATGCTATATAAGCTTGCTTTCTTGCATCATGTGCCTTTACTAACGCTAACGCTAATGCTAAAAAAGCTTGTCAAGCAAAGGGTTCATTCTGATCCTCCAGAATCCATCAACCTCTTGTATAGGCCCAAAAACGTTTCGTTAAATTCTACGCTCAAGCAATCGCAACAAATGCTCATCTTCACTAGTTTAATTTCTAAGCTTCATAAGCGTATGTCACAACTGGTCTAATGAAATTTGTGTATTCTTTATTTTAAATGTCTGTTCGATACTCTGGACTTCGTTAATTGTTGATGTGCAATAAATCTGGCCAGCCTATTTTACGGAATTGTAATTGCAAGGCAAGTTTTAATGACTTCTTTTAATCACACTGAACTATTCTCTTGTATCTTTTGTTTGTCGTTCTTTCCCACTATACATTTCATATTTAGTGAAATTTTTAAATATTTAAACATTAAATTTTATGCAATATTTTTGCTTCGTAGACCTGCTTTTATAATTTCTTCTTCTTTTTTTCTATAATTTCTTTTTTAAATAGATAACTTTCTTATTTACAAGCAGCACATTCCAATTATTACATTTAAATTCTATTCTGAGTACGATTCTGTAGTCATCACAGGCGATTCCAACGATTTCATAGTTGATTGTAGTCGTATCCGTTCTTCTACGTACGTTTTGCAAACAATACGTTGTAGTTAAAGGTTGACTCATGTAATAGAAGTTCCAATCGCTTCTTGAAGACAGCTACAACTAAAATGACTTATGAACTAAACTGAGTGGACAGAAATCATGGGACACCTACCTAGTAATGGGTTAGGCCCACCTTTTACCCGAATAAGGGCAGTCACACACGAGGAATTGAGTCTACTAGTTGATGAATGCATTCCAC